>NC_091734.1:9311615-9612350 GCF_030179905.1 Drosophila bipectinata
GTGTGTGTGTGTGTGAGTGTGCCTCGTGTGAGTGGAAGTCAAAGCAAAGTCATCAAATGATTTTTTGCTGTTTTTGCGATTTCATTTTTTTTTTGTATTAGCTTTTATTTTTTTGCTTTTGTATGACGTTTGAGTTCATTGCAATATGCAAAAGAAAGAAGAAGAGCATGAGAGGTGATATATTTATGAAAGTAGGTAAAAAGAGAGCGAGAGAGAGAGAGAGGAAGGTTGAGCGGAAACAGCATCTGCAATACTTTGCCTTGAACGCTATCAAAAGCTTAGTTTGTATTTTGTCGCGGCAAGCTTAGAAATGGTAGTTTGTCTAGAGATGGGAGCAGAGAGTGATACGATATATTGAAAAATATAACAATTATTTTGATTTAAAGATAAAGAAATTTAAAAAATATATTATATAAAATGGATTTCTATTAATAAAAATTAATAATTAAAATTGTTTATTTTAATAGCTACAATTTCCTCTTAAAAACTATTTATTTTTCAATTTAAACTAGGTTTTTTTTTAAACTAGTCTTTATTTTTTATAAAAAATCTATAAAAATGGTTGAGTTTACTTACTATAATTACTTAATAATTATTATTCACACACATCATAATCTTTTCTAAACACCCACCTCTAGCTCGTATGTTAATATAGGCATGCCGGCTTATCTCCACCTTCATTCCCTACCTAGATGTTTGTTTAAAAAAAAAAAACTAAAACGCCAGACAACGGCAGACTCTGACATTCATTATAGGTCATTCACAATAGATGACTGTTGCTAGAGGGGATTTCCTCGGGATTCAAAATAATCGAAAACCATTCTTTCAAAGATTTCGTTTGTCCCGAAAACGACCTTCCTAGTCGTTTTTTTTCGAAATCAATGATTCATAACGATCCCTTGTTCAGATACAGTGTAGGTCATACAGATAGAATCAGTTTAAGTTCTTAAAGTTTTTTATATTTCTAGAATATTACTAAAAAAAAAAAACTTGAACCTTTGCTATTAAATGAAATAAAAACGACCGCTAGATAGATAGATCAATGTTATCGCCAGTTGGCCTTATCTGGTTCCATAGAGCTGGTGGAGAAGTGCTCACCCGACAAGGGACGCCTCGGGGTGACCTCCAAAGCAGAACAGTGACTTTCCAAAATCAACCAATTGACCTTCTCCGATATGAATGAAGTTTAGTCATATTCTCTTGAAAATATATGAAAGTTTTTTTTTAAATTTTATATTTTATTTAAATTATTTTCCAGCTGGCAGTGCTGTGGATGACTTCATTAAGCAACTGGTGCCCCTGCTGACGCCCGGCGATGTGATCATTGATGGTGGCAACTCTGAATACCAGGACACTTCCAGGCGCTGCCTGGAACTGGAAAAACTGGGCCTGCTCTACGTCGGCTCCGGTGTAAGCGGTGGTGAGGAGGGTGCCCGTCATGGTCCCTCTCTTATGCCCGGTGGCCATGAGGCCGCCTGGCCCATTATCCAGCCCATCTTCCAGGCCATCTGCGCCAAGGCCGACGGTGAGCCCTGCTGCGAGTGGGTGGGCGATGGCGGTGCCGGACACTTTGTCAAGATGGTGCACAACGGCATCGAGTACGGTGACATGCAGTTGATCTGCGAGGCCTACCACATCATGACGGCTCTGGGTCTCTCGGCTGAACAGATGGCCGAGGAGTTTGGCAAATGGAATTCTGCTGAACTGGACTCCTTCCTCATTGAGATCACCAGGGACATTCTGAAGTACAAGGACAACAAGGGGTATCTGTTGGAGAGGATTCGCGACACCGCTGGACAGAAGGGAACTGGCAAGTGGACAGCTATTGCTGCCCTCCAGTACGGTGTTCCGGTGACGCTAATCGGCGAGGCGGTGTTCTCGCGCTGCCTGTCCGCCCTTAAGGATGAGCGTGTCCGTGCCAGCACCGTCCTGAAGGGACCCACCGTCAAGCCCAAGGTGGACAATGTACCCAAGTTCCTGAACGATATCAAGCATGCCCTGTACTGCGCCAAGATCGTGTCCTACGCCCAGGGATTCATGCTGATGCGCGAGGCGGCCAGCGAGAACAACTGGCGTCTGAACTACGGCGGCATTGCCCTGATGTGGCGCGGCGGTTGCATCATCCGCAGCGTCTTCCTGGGCAACATCAAGGATGCCTACACGTCGCAGCCCCAGCTGACCAACCTGCTGCTGGATGAGTTCTTCAAGAACGCCATCGCCCAGGGCCAGGACTCGTGGCGCGAGGTTGTGGCCAATGCCTTCCGTTGGGGCATTCCTGTGCCGGCTCTGTCCACCGCGTTGAGCTTCTACGATGGCTACCGTACCTCCAAGCTGCCCGCCAACCTGCTGCAAGCCCAGCGCGACTACTTTGGTGCCCACACCTACGAGCTGCTCGGCCAGGAGGGCAAATTCCATCACACCAACTGGACGGGAACCGGCGGCAATGTGTCTGCCAGCACCTATCAGGCATAGGGCACCTCTGCTCTCCCCGCCTGCTTTAGTAATTCCCTGCACTCACATTCCATGTCATAAGCTGGTGTCTGTTTTTTTTTTTTTCTGAGTACTTTAGTACTTATTTATACCATTAATAATATAGTATATATATATGTATGTACATATAATTTCATTTTGTTGTTAAACATAAAATTAAATTGGTGTTTTTTTGCTAGCAAATGATCTCTGGGTTCCTTGGTTTGATTCCTACATAGTTCTCCTCATCTCGATCTCGCTTATATAATTAGAATCAACAATGTGTGTGTGTGTGTGTGCAGTGTGTAGTGTAGTATGTTGTGGATAGAGTCTTTCGAGTTGTGTCTCCTGCTCCTGATTCATCCTGCCCTTGGCCATCGCCGCCGCCGCCGCCGCCACCTGTCCATTGGCCATTGTACTCTCATCAACTAACGCTTCTCCAGCTATTGGGATATCTCCAGCTTCTCAATCATCCGATGGCTTCAGGGTTTTCTTATTCTCGATGACCAGCTTGTCGGTAGTATACAAGTGCCCAATGATGACCTGTTTTTTTTTTTTAACGATTCAGAGGGGTTAATAAACTCAAAACCCAGTGATAAGCAGTGGCGGGAAAAAGTATACATATGCTCCCATTTGGGGGGGGACTACGAATAATTGTTTATTTAAAGAATATCATATGGAACGATGAAGTCTTCCTTGTGTTCATGGATTTGGTTCGAATCTGTTTACAAATTCTCAAGAAAGGGCTTTTAAGAAAACAAAAACCCAATGAGAAACCCTAGAAGCTCCATCAAAGGGAGAAGTTTCTTTAAAGATCCCTTTTATAAAATTTTTAATCATTTAATTAATTAAATTATTAAGTACTATGATGGTGAGGAGCAGAGGAGAAACTTTCCACATCACTGCTGACAGCTGATAAGCTCGGCCACATGCCACTCACTCACCTGGCGACGTATCAGCTCCAGATTCTGCTTTCCCGTGGCCATTTGCCGATCAATCTCCTCGAAATCCCGAATAGTCTTGTTGGCGCGAAACGTGTCCCGTATCTTCCTGGCGGCGTACATTCTAGAATATCATAGTTATAGGCTATTCAAATAAGACAATGGCTCTATTTCACCATAATTACCTAAAGTTATAGGAGGGCAGCTTCTCCGATTCGCGGAGCAGATTCCTATAGAGAGTGATTGCCTGGCGACGGGTGGACATCCTGGCGCGTTGTAAGGACTGTTTAATGGGTGGCAGGAATATCAACTACTGCCTTTAGAAAACTGTTTTTAATTGATAACACCGGTGTTTCTTTTATCACGGGGTTGGTTAGTTCCGCGCTTATTGGACTGGCCGCCTGATGACATAAAAAATTACATGCCGGAAAATACCCGCCACCTGGGGCACAAAAATACCATAAACAGCTGTTTCTTAAGTGCGGTATTTTTTTGCAAAGAGTAACAGGAGCTTGTCTTGAAGAGAGTTAAATATATGTTTGTGTGGCGCGCCTAAACTAATTAAAGTTAACAAAGTTTGCCAAGCTAACTAAATTTAGTTAGTAAACAAATTATTCGATAGTTCGATAAGTATCGAAATCTCAAGCCGCAACCCGGTATTCTTCAGATCGCCAGATACGGGCACACTGGCCGCACGGGCACCGATAGTTTTAACTATAAATTTCGGGTTGCGTTCTTTTTTTTCGTTCGTCACATCTAGCACGCTACCAAACAAATACCCAAAAGGTAAATAAAAGCAGCTGAATAGCAGGTGATAAGATGAAAAGTCAAGATCGGTGCAACGCGGCGCTGGAAAAGCCGCTGGGTTAAAAGTTGAGAAAAACTGGACCACGGCCAGGCGATAACAAGATAAAACCTTTTCACTCTGGCCTCACTCCCCCCTTCCGCCCATCCTCACCTCTCGTATTGTGATGGCCAAAAGACGGTGCACCTCAGCGATGAGAAAAAAATGAAAATAAAATAGGAAATACTAGTTACCAGTGAGAAAACATGACGCATTGTTTGCATTTGTATGGCCCGAGTATCGTCTCTGTGTGTGCGTGTGTGTGTGTGCCTGCAGGTGTATGAGTGTGTGTGTGTGTGTGTGTGGTGGTAAAATACGCGTTAATTAGTTAATTTTACAGGAGGCCCAAAAAACAAAAAAAAAAAAACGGAAAAGGTGATTGTGTTTTTTTTCGGTTCAGCCCAAGCTGTGCAATGCGTAATGTGCTTGAAATAAACAATAACAATCCAGGGCCATCAATTTCATCAGATCGCTCTCTCCCTCTCTCTCTCTCTCACCCTACCTCTCTCCATCCGCCTCGGTACAACCGACCTACCATCACCATTACCACCACCCACCCGCACCCGCACCTGCCCCACCATAGCTATCGATATTAGGCGATACCGATTGCCTAACGCCCCGATAGCGTTCGTTCAACATATGCAATTATCAGGGGCGTGGTAAAGGGATATTTTGGGGAAAAAGAAACCCTTTTTTAAAAATAAAAATATTTGTTATCAATTAGAGTATATTACTATTATACTACGATTATAGTACTATACTTTTTTTTTTTTTGAAAGATAAATATAAATTTATAATTAATCATTTAATCTTTAATAACAAGCTAGTAGGATTTTTGAAAAAAATTTCCATGTTTTGTGATTCAATTTTTAGTCATTATGATATCTTGTTTTTTCAATTATAACTTACAAAATTATTTAAAAAAAAACCCGATTAAAAATAACCACTTGTTGAATAATAATTAAATTTGCTATTAAATACCCCCCCTTTTTCCAATTTTGTTTATCATTGCCGCCCCTGGGCGAGCTCCAACCGTTTTTTTCCCCGTAAATTGTGTAATATTCCGTTGGACGATTTCCCCGGAAAATAGCGGAAAGTCGAGCTGTGAAAATATGCAGCGAGTGGGGATTAATTAGTTCCCCCTTCACTCCCATCCCCTCCCCTTGCATACAATTTGAATCGAATCGGAGATCGAAGACCCAGTCTTGGGGTTTTAAAATCTGCATAGGCTGTAGATTCGCAAATCGTTGGATCGGGTTTTTGTTGTTTTTTTTTTTTGTTTTCTTTCTGGAAGTACATTTCGTGCTTATTTTGCCCTTTTCTCGCCACGATTCTACGATTCCCCTGATGATATTATCGGTTGCTACGTTTTTGTTATCTGGGGGACCACTTTTCCCATTTATATTTCTTTTTTATTTTTATTTTTTTACTCCCCCCATGGGGGTATAATGATTTACAAACCCGCTATATAGTTTACGGCCAATTGGGTTACTCTACTGAGCGTGGGTCCAAGCTCAAACCTGCGACTTACGTCATGGGGGTTTTTTGTTTCAAACAGCTTTAAAAAAAAACGGAAATATCTTCATTAAATATTTATTGAATCTTTCCATTGTATATGCTTTTTTTCTAAACATATTTCAAAGAATTTTTTTATATAATATCGAATTTTCTTAGATTTCTTGTTAAACATTTATATTTAGAAACCCTGTCAGTCCTGGCGCTGTCGGCTGCACTTCCTGTCGGCCCCAAATAAAGAGTGTATTAAATGATAATTAATGAATGTTTGTTTAGGCCGTTCCAGCTAACTAGTTGAATAAGTAAATGCCCTCCCTGCCCTCCTGCCTTCAGCCACCAGCTGCTACTGCTGCTGTGTCACTTTTAACGCACAAGATAAAAAGCGTGATGTTTTTTTTAGTTAGCACACATTTATTAATCGATTCTCCTTCAACACAGGTCTCTTGTAAAGTATTATTTTGGTTCATAAATGGGCAACTATAGTAATTCATTTGGAATGAGTTCAATGTTTAATGAGACATTGTTTCGCAATTGACACATTTTTATAAATAAACCGTACAGGAAAAAGCTTTTCAAAATAAATACACAGTTCTTATGGGGTGTTTTTGTTTTGAAACAGAAACTATCGGGTATATTGATACATTTTTAAAAAAGATAAAGGAAACTATGGATGGAAAAACATTTTAAAATAAGAAGAGCTCAAATTCCAAAAAATTCTAGGAATATTTTTTGTTGAAAAACATTTCTTGGGAATTTTTTGAAACAAAATCTATCGATAAAGTATCGATAATTTATGGTTACTTTAATTTTTAAAAAAGTACACAACATATTAATATATCTAAGTAGAGTCCTTATCCCATAAACCATAAAATCTGAATAAAAATGTTATTATAAAGTTAAGCAATTTTTTTAAAGAAAAAAATATGGATAAGTTATCGGTCTTTTATTTGAATTTAAATCTTTAAAAAGTTTAAAAGAAGATATCATGAAAAGCTTTTTAAAAGAAGTGTATGGAGATATAATACCATAATCATAACTTCTTCTACTTTATAAATGCATTTTGATTGGATTCAAATTTCGATAATTTCGATTGGTTATCGATAAATTCAAATTCCTCCCGAAGAATAAGCTCTCTATGGTATATACAAACCCTTTATAATACGATGACCTTCTTCCACTTCCAGCTAGAGCCCCCGATCCATAAACCAAAATGCTATCGCTGCAGAACCAACGGCAACCGAAGACCAGTCCCCTGGTGGACGACTACGAGATCTCGGACACAGTGCTCGGCCTTGGAATCAACGGCAAGGTCGTCCAGTGCACCGATCGTCGCACCAAACAGAACTATGCCCTCAAGGTATTGCTGGACAACGAGAAGGCGCGCCGCGAAGTGGATCTCCATTGGCGGGTGAGCGGATGTCGGCACATTGTCAACATCATCGATGTCTACGAGAATACGTACAGCGGACGGAAGTGCCTGCTGGTGGTGATGGAGTGCATGGAGGGCGGTGAACTGTTCCAACGAATTCAGGACAAAGCCGATGGAGCGTTCACGGAACGTGAAGCGGCACAGATCATGCACGAAATCTGTGCGGCGGTCGACTATCTGCACAGTCGGGATATCGCGCACCGAGATCTGAAGCCGGAGAACTTGCTGTACACCACCTCCCAGCCGAATGCCATTCTCAAGCTGACGGATTTCGGTTTCGCCAAGGAGACCTTCTCCAACGACACCTTGCAGACGCCCTGCTATACGCCCTACTATGTTGGTTAGTACTCTAAACTTTTAAATATTTTATACATTTTTTAACAAAGTTTATTCTATTTTAGCTCCCGAAGTACTCGGCCCGGAGAAGTACGATAAGAGCTGTGACATCTGGTCGCTGGGAGTCGTCATGTACATTATCATGTGCGGTTTCCCGCCGTTCTACAGCAACCATGGCCTGGCCATATCGCCCGGCATGAAGAAACGCATCCGTACCGGCCAATACGATTTTCCCGATCCGGAATGGACGAACGTTAGCCAGGCGGCCAAGGATCTGATCAAGGGCATGCTGAATGTTGATCCCAGCAAGCGATTGCGCATCCAGGATGTTATCCGTAACAATTGGATTGCCCAGTTCAATGCTGTGCCCCAGACGCCGCTCTGCACCGGCCGGATGCTGAAGGAGACCGAGGAGGCCTGGCCGGAAGTACAGGAAGAGATGACACGCTCACTGGCCACCATGCGTGTGGACTACGATCAGGTATGTCATTGGATATCATTCTTACAACAGATTACTCTAATACGTACTTTATTTTAATCCCATTTAGATGCAAATTAAAGCTCTGGACAAGTCAAATAATCCTTTGCTAACGAAGCGTAGGAAAAAAATTGAGGAAATTGAGAAATTATATGCGGCCAATGCAACACGAAACTAAAAAACTAAATCAACAACAACAACAACAACCAGATAATAACAAAAGAAAAGAAAAAACAGCTAAAAAGTAATACCTATATGGCCAATCGGGAGATAAGGATAATGTCGGACGGGCCGTGTCTTAACACTTAAGAGGAAAACTACTACGACGACAGCAGAGAAATGCTGATACTACTACTATTATTACTATAACTATAACGACTATAACCTTTTGAAAGAAAAAAAACAGCTCCATGTTTTTTTTTATTTTAAATTTGTTACGTTACGTTTTCCACTTTTTTTTTTTTTGTATTGTCCATTATCTGTATGTATAATCCATTTCCAGTAAACGGTTCTTAGGGTATTTTGTAGTCTGAAAAGTGCTCTTTTTTTTAAAGGAAACTATTAAAAATATGAAAAAAATGTATAACAAATCGAGAAACATCGAGATAAAAAGCCAAGAGCAAAGCTAAGCTTAGCCACAAGAATTTTTTCAAATGTCTCGTTGTTCTGGTTTCAGAAATTTTGAAGAAAAAAAATCAAAAAAATGTAATCTGTAACTTTGTAATTCATTATTTTTTTTTTTTTAATATCCATTTATGTGAGTTTGATTATAATTATATATAATATATATATGTATATTCCGTGTGTGTATATGTATGTATGGTATATATATGAGAAGAGAAAACAACAATAATACTAAATATTAAAAAAAAAATCAATTATAAATACAACAACCAGTTGATGTTCTGTGTTGGTTGTAAAACTTTATTTGCTGACTCTGCAAGCGATATACCATTTTACCGTATAGCGTATTTGTAGTCTACTATAAACAATAAATAAATAAATAAATAATAATACAAGAAACAAACAAACCAACAAAGCCCCATACATATATAAATAAAAACAACAAATCATGCTTATTTTACTATGATTAAAATCGAAAACAAGTCTACTTATTATTTATTAATGGAAGTTGGGGGATATTTGATCTTGTTCATGATTTAGAAAGAGATGGCTGTTTTAGAAGAGTTCTCTTTTTGATGATATGGGGTTTGAAAATTAAGAGTCCTAGGTTGGGTTATGAAATATATAATATCTGGTTTCAGGATCTTTTCAGACTGATCTGGAACCTTGTTTGAAAATCTTTATATCTTAAAAGTGATTTTCCTATTCGGAAGGTAATTTAGTTAAAGATCATCTTCTAATCCTAACTGAATATAAATATTTTATAATAATTATACATAAATTTGGGTAATTTATACCGAGATCTATTGTATATCTTACAAGATCTTACAATTTAAACAAAATAGCTCAATATAATACAAACATAAAGCTATGGGTCAGTACTCGATACTCTATCTTTTATAAACAAGATGGTTGGAAGAAGTCTTTTTATACCCTTTTATTGGGTATTATAATTTTGGTGGTTAATGTAATGTAAATATATCCATATTTCCTTGCATTCCTTCCTTAAATTACCTTAATTTTGTAAAGGAAAACATGTTTGTTTATAAATTAAAAAATCTAAAAATGTAAACACTTCTAGTTATATTTCCTACTTTACAGGGCGCCTAGAAGTCCAAGAGCATTAAATAGTTAGGGTTTATCTCCTCTTTTGATATGTTAACCTTCCAAAAAATGCTTTAATTTAGTCACTATTTATTAAAATCTTAAAATATTATTAATGAAAAATAGCGCCCTCCTCCTCGATTCTCATAGGTGGCACCTAAGCAGGCCCGAAAATCGAGGAAATAATTGTTTATTTTATTTTTTTTTTTTTAATTAAAAATAATTTAATTGTAATTAATTAAATATAGCGCCCTCCTCCTCGATTCTCATAGGTGGCACTTAAGCAGACCCGAAAATTGAAAAAAAAATTATTTTTTTTTTGTGAAATTTTGTTTATTTTTCTTGTTTGTCTTTGGTGCTTTTGATTGTAATTGTGATTGTGATTGTGTTTATGGTGTTATATGTTTTGGTTCTTATTGTAATTTTTGTTGCTTTAATTTTTTGTTGTATTATCATGAAGTTATATCCGAAAGTTATAAGATAACTGCCCTATAACATAAGTAACTGATTAATCGTAAATGCCATGAACTAGGTGTTTTTGAAGATAGAAGCTATGGACTTTTTCCAAATTATAAGAGATTATTTAAAGGTTTAACTTCTGAGGCCAAGTATATCCAATATTTGCAATATATATCCCATCCTATATTATCTTATAACATAAACTGCCACCTAACTACAAGGGTATATAAACTTTGGCTATGCCCGAAGTAGTCTTTCTTGTTTATATAGCTAAAGTAGGAGTATAGCTGATATAGGAGTAGAAAGTATAGAGTTTTAGGTTTATATTGTGTTTAGGGTAAATAAATATATAGTGTATAGTTTCACGATAATCTTAGACTGATCTGAAACCTTTTGTAAAAAGGATTATATCTTTAAAGTGATTTTTTTTTTAATTGATGATTAATGATGTTGATCATTAGTAACATTTGCTTAAGATATCCCAAAGGTACTATATAGGTACTCAAGATCATATTTTAATCAACCAAAAAATATATAAAACAATAATAATAATAAATAAATATGGGTAATATATACCGTCATTTGTTTTAAGATCTTAAGAGACCTTAGAAATCTTAAAGAAAAGAGACTTAGATGAAAGAATAATAATACAAGAATAGAGATATAGAGAATAAATCTTTAAAAAAGCAAGAAAAACTTGTGGCAATTTTAAATCACTTTTTTATATCAAATATATAAAGATACCCCCTATAAAGTTAATTGTTTATATTTTTCCCCCCAAAACACCCCTCCATATTAAAAGTTTTGAATACTTTGTGGCTTTCAAGTGTCATTTTATTGCTCATATTCATATTCATGATCAACAGTGCTGCGAAATACATATTCATGTCCATACATCATTCATATACCATATCATATATCATTATTATACCATCTATATCATCTGTGTCATCAGTGTGGTTCGATCGAGTGAGTGGGTGTGCGGAATAACCAACAATATGTGAAGGGAATGGATATTGGAAGAGGTTCTCAAGGTACGGGGACTATATAGGGGATATTGGAAGAGGTTTTTTTGCAATTTTCTTTGCAAATAACAATTCATTAAGCTCAAATATCAAGATGAGATTCGAACCTGCAGCTAAACTAATGGTATCAGCTAAAATCTACGACTAAGACAATAGTTAACATTTTTTTAAATTTTTTTTCACATACATTTCCATATCATATCATTCTGAAAAAAAGGTTTTTTGTTGTTTTTTTTTTGTGTGGTGTGTGTGGCTTGATTTCTGGTTTTGATTTTGGTTTAGTTTACAATATCATTTCCATAATTCTTGATTTGTTTTTAGTTTTTTCAGTTGTTGCCTTAAGTGTCGTATTAATTTACAAAAAAAAAAGAATATGTGACAGAAAATTGGCTTAGAAAAATACATTTGGTTCGCTATTATCCTGTCTACATTTTCAATATTTATTCATTTTGTTTTTTTTTGTCCATTTTCTTGTTAGCTAATTTTAATTTTATTTTATTTTTGTTTCATATATATTTTCTGTTCTAGCCTTAATTTTAGTTTAATGGCAGATATCGAGATTCACCAGTAACTCCGGGCCTTTCCCGCTAATAGTTGAACTTTAAATTCCTGCATGCGTTTCCAATTCTTCCACCAGAGCTTAGACTTAATGTCCTTTCTTCCAACTCTCTTTCTCTTTTCCTCTGATCTCTTCGTGCATCCTCATCTCTAATTATATTCCATAGGTTGCTTTATTTTTTTGTTTGTTTGTAGTTTTGTAAACTGAAGGTACATTTTCCATTATGATTCCTGATCCTGGATCTTGCTTTTTTGCTTTTCGATTTAATTTACAGGAAGCTGTCGCAGCTGTTCTCCGCCTCGCTATTGGAGCAATCCATCGCCGGCAGGGATCCACCTCGCCGATATACCCACTGGTGGTGGTGCCGCTGCTGATGATGATGATGATGCGAGGTGCCGGCACAGGGTTCGCAGCTTCCGCTGGAGTTGGTATTGGAACTGCTGCTACTGCTACCGCTGCCGGTGACGCCGCCGCTCATCTGGCTGCCCCGCCGACGCAAGGATGTGGGCGTGTCCGGCGGTACAACGGCATTCAGGCGCGGGAAGTACTTGTAAATCTCCAGCAGACTGCCCAGCTTCACGTGCGGCCTGTACTCCACATCCTCCAGGGACTGGGCGGCCGAACTGCTGCTGCTCAGCGGCGTCCAGAAAGTAAGTCCCAACTGTGCCAAGTGTCCACCCTAAAAATTACCAAAAATATTTCTTTAATTATTATGTAATTTTCATTTTAAAAAGAAAACTTTTCACTTTTTCTGCCTGTCAATTGTTAAGAATTTTCGTTTGTTTTCCTTTTTTTTTATATTTTTAGCTTTAACGAATAATTTATTCTATTTTTAGAAACTTATTTCCTGCCCGATGACGTTTAAACCTTGCATCGTTATTTGCGTTTTACTTTCTAAAAGTTCATAAAATGTTTAAAAATAAACTCTTAAAGCTTTGCAAGCGATTATTTGTTTGTTTTATTTTGGAAGTTATTAACTGAAAATTGTTTAAAGTTTGCCAACTTAAAAGTGATTCATATTTTTTATCAGCTAATTGTTAAACTTTTTTAATGAGGGTGATTAACAGGGGAAAACTATAAAATTTGTATAGACTATATGATACCCAGTACACAATACTCTTCCTTAATTTCAAGGAAGTAATTCAATACTCTACGTGATACCCAATACTCTTCCTTAATTTTTCCAGAAACTTTGGCAAAATAATAGATCATACAAATTTTTAAAACTTAATATTTATACATGATATATTCATATAATTATAGTATTATTCAAATAATAATATTATGTCCTATAGACCTTTATTAGGTAAAAAAGCTTACTTTTTTATAGACTTTATGGTACCCTGTAGTCTTTCTGCCTTTTTTCCGGGTATTGAAGTTTTATAGGAGTCATTTCTAATACATACATTGTATATTATAATATACATTTACCTTACTAAAATAAGAATCTATAAAGTCTTGTTTATAAAAACTCAAAAACTATATGATACCCGGTACTTTTCCCGTCTTTCTTCCTTTCATTTTAAGATTATTGACAAAACATCTATTATACATCATAAAGTCGCCTATATCTTAAATAATCGTCGTAATCTTAATATAGTTTAATGAATCTATATAAATAATCTAAAAATAAGAATCTATACAGCCTCCCAATGAAAAAAATACTCATTATTTCCATACTATATGATACCTGGTACTTTGTGCGTTTCTTTCGAGATATTTAAAGCTAAAATATATCATATAATGGCTTGATATACAGAATACAAATCTTTCTACTAACAAACATAATAAATCTTTGAATAAAAATCTTCTAAAAAACTAAAAAATAAAGAAATAATAATAATACCATATATCAAAGTAAATAAAATCACATATCTATAAACTTAAATAATAAAAAATAATCAAGAATATCTTATCAAATCCCCCATATCAAAAAATTTCACTACCGAACCCCATATAATCTCAAGAGTCTAAAAGCCCCCTAAAAACCACCTGTCACGTAGCTTTCCTCAAAAGAGATATACCCTGGGAATCCCGAGTATATTTTCGCTGAAAACCCTTATTAAAGGCAATTTAGGTGGCGGGTGATTCATTACCTTGATGTCTGTTTCCAGCTTGTCGCCAATCATGGCGCACTCGTGCGGCTTGACATTGAGGAAATTGCAGGCCGCATAGAAGATCTCCGGATGCGGTTTCTCCCACGGCAGATCGGACGAGACGAGGACACAGTCAAAGTAGCCCCGGACATGCAGCTTGGCCACCTTCTCCCACTGGGCATTCGAGGGTCCGTTCGTGATCAGGGCGAGGGCATAGCCCGCTTGTCGCATACGGAGCAGTAACTGGACATAATCCGGTGGAACGGCCAGATAGCGATACCTCAGTCTCAGCCACTGGGGATAGATCTGTTCGGCGAGGTGTTTGTGGCGCGTGGGTAACGATTCCCGCCACAAGTGGGTGCGCCACGAATCCAGCGAGGTCTGCGAGTTGTCCGGGCAACGTCGGAAGGCCTTGAGAAAGTTTTGGGTGGCCTGGGCGGCGTCATCCTTATTGAATTGGTATTGCGACTCTAAAACATCTGCGAGCTAATAATGAATCACAACAAAAAAAGAATCATGTTATCAGCAATGGGTTTTGAAAAGGAAATATTACAATATAAGTAATAGATTCTAATGGAAATCATTTTTCAGTGTCTTTACCTAATCGAATGTTATGCCGCAATCAATCTCGTATCAGTGCATTGATCAAACTGCCATTGAAATATCATATAATACACAGAATACTTATAATACTTATTACAGCACACACTTTCCGCTTAAAAAAAATATAAGAATATTGCTAAAAGTTTAAAAAAAATTCCACAACTTAGACTACTATGTGCTCACTTGATAAACAAATAAATAATGATAATCATTGTTTATTTTTAAGATTTTAAGGTAAGATCATCATACCCCCTCCCATCGTGTGGAAGGAAATGCTACGCCCCATGAATTTCAATAATTGAAACGGGGTGTGGCTCGATTTTTTGGTGGAATGATAAAATCAACAATAAATTGTGAACAGGCTGGGTAAACTTTAGAGCTATGTGGGTCAAAAGGTCACTGGATATGGTAACCAAAATCAGACAAAGAGGTCTTATTATATATCTAGATAAAGGGCTCTTAATTAGGCATTTTAAGGTCTTTGCTTTTGTTTTTAAAAGATATTTAAGAACTTTCTTATAAGATGTAAGTTTAAAGAGATTTTAAAGGCCTTTTATATAAGATATATATTTTAAAGATTCAAGAACCTTTAAAAACCCTTTATTGAAAGATATATGGAAGATTTTAAGGATTTTAAAGACCTTTCCTATAAGATCTATGTTTTAAAATGCGTCAAAAACCTTTCTATAACTTGTAAGATATGATTTTAAAACCCTCTTTATAAAAGATATAGCTTCAAAAGATTTTAAAGACCTTTTATGAAAGATATATAAAAGTTTTAAAGATTTTAAAGACCTTTCCTATAAGATATATATTTTAAAAAGTTTTAAAACCTTTCTATAACTTATAAGATATGATTTTAAAAGCCTCTTTATATAAGATATATATTTTAAAGGTTTTAAAGACCTTTAATGAAAGATATACTATACAAGATCTTAAGGTTTAATAAACCTTTCCTATAAGATCTATATTTTAAAAAGTTGAATAACCTTTATATAAGATATAGAATATAATTTTAAAAACCTCTTTATATAAGATATATGTATATTAAAAAGATTTTAAACCCCTTTCATATAAGATATATCTCAAGTTCTTGCCAAAAATATTTCTATTGTAATTTTAAAATGGCACTTCCTAGTTCCTACAGAGACCATTATAAATATTTCAAGAGATATACACACTATATCTCTTTCTCTAGACATGGTCTATAAAAAGGCATTACAGATAAGATAGAAAGAAAGCTTGATTTTCAAGTTCTTAGTGATAGGATAGAATCGGTAGAAGTCCATAATGGAAAGCCCAGAATTTACCATTTTAGAGGTCATTTTGCAGACATGGTTGATAAAAAAAACTGCAAGACCAACAGAATGCGTTTCTTTTACTTTAAATATATGTACATATATTCTCTCTTTTATATACATACAGTTGCATTTACTATCGAATCTTTTTTTGGACATGACATTTTGGCCAAAGGCCTTCACGTGTTATTTACAAAAAAAAAAAAAAGATAAGAAGTCCATGGCCACAAAAGTAAACAAACCGAATTTCTTTTTATTTTTATTTTTATTATTTTGTATTTTTTTTTTGGAAGCATGGTGTGCTATCGCGGGATTTTTCGTATACGTAACCATTGCGGGCGGGCGAGTGGAAAATTTTCTATCGGAGCTGCGCACTTTCACCCCACCCCAATGGGGGGTGGAAGGGGAGGTGTTTGGGGGGTTAGCTTTCTGAAGGGGTAGTGGATAATAATGGAATTTCTTATTCAGAAATAACTCACCTTTCTGATGGCTTTTGAATCGCCGGCTCTTGTGGGTATTAATGTATTGTCCAGGTCAAAATAAAAGGCCGAGATCTTCGCACATGTCGCTTCGAAGTGAGTGGCGGCTGTTTTTGAACTGGAGGGGAATTTGCTTGCTGCCATCAGAGTCTCACGAGCACAAGGGGGTCGGTCGGTCGGTCGGTCGGGTTTCACCAGCGGAAGGGGTTAGCGGGTCAACGGATCACCGAAACGTTTTTTTTTTTATTTAATTCGTTTATTTTGGTTTTGGGTTTTTTTCGAAAGTTTTCATAGATTTGTTTTTTTTTTGTAGAGGATATCAACTCTATAGGCAGTTTTTGAAATTGGCGCCAATTGTATCAAGTCACAATAAAACAGCAACTAAAGCTAACCAAAATAAAAAACGGTCGTGAACGTAATTAAGTTGGAAAGAAGGGGAGCGGAACGGAACGGAACAGGTGAATGTGAATGTAGTCAGAGTGAGAGCGGGCCAGTGACTGAAAGTAGGGTTGTTGATAACATATCATATATAACACATTTATCGATATTCCTTCAATAAAATGATTCATTCACGATAATACGATATAATCGGTTAGTGAAAGCCCGAGAGCAGAGGGATGGAACAAAAGAAAGTGCCCCGCGCTCCACACTGACAATAGAAAGTCTTTGCACGCTGTCACTAGTGTTGTCATGTGTTTTCAAAAAAAATTAATTAGCTTTTTTTTTAGCAATTATCCAAAAAATTCCAAAAATTATGAAGCTTTAATAAATTTAAAGCCTTTGTTGATTAAACTGTTTTTTTTTAAGTATAATATTTAATTTATACAAAGCTTTAACGAGCTTAATTAGTTTTGGCGGGCACAAGGTATGACACTTTTCGATGGCACTGTTTCTATTTACCCGTGAGAGCAACAGAGACCGCGATGTCCATTGAGCTCCTTTCTAACTTAATACCACCAACCTGCACTCTTTAAAACAACTTAAATTTTACATTTGCAATGCATGCTAAATTTAATTTTCAAAACTAAAAAAAAATAAATGAGACTAATAATTTTTATTGTTTGCCAATAATAAAAAATGAATGGCAAGACGAACTTTTTTTTTGGCATACTGGAATCGATAGACGATTACGCGTGGCACTCTGGTAACGGGTGGGCAGCACTGCATTTACTTCAACCAGGTGGCAGCTTTGGCATTGCATCGCCTTTTTAATTATTTTATTTACCCAAACAAATAGCAAGTTTTTCAAAGATGCACAAGCTCACACCCAACATAGAGGTCTACTCGGCAGGTGAGTTGATAATTAAGGTACAAAAAAATAAAACTAACTTGCTTTTCTTCGTCGGCATACCCCCAGAAGCCCTTCTGAGAAAGGAACAAGATATCAAAATTAATGCGGAGATGTCAGCGATGAGAAAGGCACGATTGTCCGGCGTGGAGCCGCACCAGGACATCAAGGACCAGGAGGAGGACTCCCCGGAGGATGAGCTCATTTCCATGGAGACGCTGCGCGAATCTCCAGTCCAGTGGCCCGAACGATGTGAGTACCATAAAACGTGCCTCAGTTGGCGCCATTTTTAACGTATTTTTGCAGTTCCCGGCATGGATGAGTTCCTAACCATGAGCGATACGCCCATGTATACGCCCAGTGTGGATTTCGGCAACAATCTGACCCCCGAGGACATGGCCAAGATACACAGTAAGTACCAAAATAAACGGACAGACATTGCTTATTCCGCATCACGAATTCTTGATAACTTCTAGAGCTGAGCCAACTCACACCGGAACAGCTGGTGGAGAAGATTAAGTCAATGCACGATGAGATCTACCAGCTGGGCTTGCGCGAGGCCAAGGAGATGACCCGCGGCAAGCTGTTGGGCATCTTTGATCGCGAGCGTATGCACAAAAGGCAAACGTGATGCCCTGGTAACGTCCCTAAACTCTTAATTGTTAAAATTAATTCTAAATAGGTTAATATATACATCAAGTCGGTGTTAAAATAATGAAAACACGAGTCATTTTGCAACAATAACTAACGTTTATTTCCAATTAAAGCAGTTTTGGGTCCTACGTTAACACGATTACACGATATTGCCATGGATGTGGAACCAGAAGGGGGAAGATGGCTGGTGGCCAGGGTTGGGAGGTCAAGAAGGCACAGTATAGTTTGTAAAATTCCACTATGCATGCATTTTTTAACTTAACATTCAACACCTATAATGATTGTAAGGTGGGTCGCAAAAAGGGAAATAAGATTTAGTTTATATACCAAGATTAGATAGTTATTTTAAAGTATCTTGCTAACAAATGTCAAGTTTTTCTTTCACTTTTTCGTTGGCCAAAGAACATATTCTGTTTAAATTACAAAAAATAAACTTAAATTAAAGATATCCTTGAATTACCGACCTACCCTACAGTTCTGGGACGTGTGTGTGTTTTTTTGTGCTTAATACTTTTTGGTTGGCTCTGGGCCGTGCTCGAGTAACCTATAGTTGGTATCCTGTATCAATCCCATGGCTCAGTGACCCTCATTCCTGCCACTGCATTCCGAAACGCTGCTCGAACGTGATACGATTAAAGACCCCGGCATCGGCCAGCTGCAACGGATCGGTGTAGTAGGCGAACCGGCGGATGTCCAGCATGGCCAGGTCGAACATCTGCTTCCAGCTGGTCAGATCGGTGACGCTCATGTGGATCGGCAGCTGCGGATCGGGTATATCGATGGCGGCCTGCAGCCGATCAAATGCCTCGGCAATCGGTCCGACGGATAGATTCACCCAGTACTCGGCCGGGAAGCGCTTGTTCTCGCAAAACGGCGCCCCCTTCCGCATGATGAAGACCAGCATGAGGATCTCGTATCGCTCGGAGCTCTCGTAGAAGCGCTTGGTGCGAGTCTTCTCCACAAAATCGATCAACAGTATCAGGGGAGTGTAGTTCTGCAAGTGCATCAATAGCTCCCGATCGGTCCACAAGTAGCGACCCCCCTTCACGGTCAGCATGCTCATGTTGCTGGTGAGTTGTTGGTGTTGTTTCTGGTGATGTTGTTGTTGTTGCTGTTGATGATGGAGTTGCTGCTGCTGCTGCTGCTGGTGGAGATGTTGCTGCTGATGAGCCTGAAGTTGCTGATGTGGCTGCGATTGTTGTTGTGTGGCTTGATGTTGCTGTTGCAGGGCCTGATGTTGCTGTTGCTGCTGCTGTTGCTGCTTTTGTTGGAGAAGTTGCTGCTGTTGTTGCTTATGTTGTTGTGATTGCTGCTGTTGTTGTTGTTGTGGGTGGTGCTGCTGCTGTTGCGGCTGCTGTGCCTGCTGCTGCTGTGCCTGCTGCTGTTGCTGTTGCTGCTGCTGCTGTGGATGTTGCTGCTGTTGCTGTTGGTGTTGCTGTTGTTGCTGGAGCGGTGATACTGGATTTCCGGTGCTGGTTGCAACCTGGCTGGGCATGGCGACCACAATGCCCGTTTGTTTCAAACAACCAACCTCCTCGACCATGTGCTGACGGCAAATGCAATTAAGGTTGCAACTAGGCCAAGGTCACCTCGCTGGAAAGCACGTACCAGCCAGCCAGCCACCTTAACTTGTTGCAAGTACAAAATCAACTTACTGCGTGCCCCAGTGCGACAAACCAAATTAAATGGATGGCCTGCCTCCTCCTGACAGAGTCCTAGCTCCTGGCGCTCCTTTCGCTCCTCTTGCTCCTCACAACCTATACCTATTACCCTATTATACGATTATATCCTTCCCCTATATATAGAGATATGTTTATTATTTATATAGGATGTAGTAGTGCCGTTGCAGCCGCTGCGTGAGCTCCGAACTGGACGATTGTTGCCACGCGAGTGCGTCCCAATGGATGGACTTGCCATCAGTTGTCGTACCGTTCGGGTCTTTCGTGGGGGGGCTCGTATTCGGGCTCGTATTCCGATTTGGGACACGGATACGGCATGTGGCTGTGTGTGGGATGTGGCCGTTTGGCAATGAACTTATTGGATGCGGCGCCCTGGCTGCACTTTGCAGATGTATTTCACGATGCAGCCTGCCAACTTGCCATCTTTTAAATTTCATCCCTTATTTTTAAAGAATTATTTTTTATTTTGGAAACCCCAGGACTCCCGACCCACAAAAAAAAAAAAAAAAAACTAGATCTTCTCCAGCTTGGCTAATCTTAAATCGAATTCCGTCCTGTGTTCCGCCTTTAAATACTTTCGCATTCCCACCAGAAGGTAACGACATCGCGGACCAACCAACACCTCGAAGAGCACCTTCATCAGGGCCTCAAACTTGTCCTCACTGCCGTCTTTGTACTCCAGCAAGGCCCGGCCATAGGCACGGAACTGATCCTGACTAACCAGACTTCGCAACTGATGGGGGAGACAGGGATATATTATTATAGAATCAATATAATCTCTAGCATGTATATAGTCACCTCTCGCAGGAAATCAGACCGAGCTTCGGGCGCCACCTTTTCCACCTCCGGCGGCTCCACCTTGATGCTGCTTATGTTATCCACTAGCTTGTAACGCTTCTTGGCTGTCTGGCTGGAGGATTGGGATGAACTAGGAGGAGAGCTACGCTCACGTTTGTGAATCTTCACCAGACCGGAGGAGCTACTCCGGCTATCCATGCAATTAAAATCAATGCTCTGGAAGGGGATACAAAATCAAGGATTAGGAGAAGTGTATCCCATTTCTTTAGAAGACCTCCGCTTACAGAGACATTCGAGTCCAAGCGACTCATAAAATCCATGGCATTGGGCGCCGACGAGCCGCCAAGCGTTCGTCCAGCGGCGCAGGCATAGTCGGCCGGTGACCATGATTTTATGGAATTGGCCATCTCCACTTTGCTGGAAATGATTTATTGAAAAGTTTTCCACTTCAAGGACATGGCCAGACTTACATGGCTGTTTCATTGGCCGCCTTGAAGGTGGCATTGGAGCCTGGTTCCCTTTTTATCTGCGTGATGGGGGCCAGTGGCTCGTCCTCCTTTTTGATAACCGTCTCCAGAGGAGTCCCCGATTCTCTCTCATCCGGCTGCTTCATCTAAGGGAGATTACTTTTGTTAGAGACATCCATCCCCTAATCCTCTAAAGACATCTTCCAACTCACAGTGGTTTCGGCATTTTTGAAAAACTGACGCAGCTCCCGGACAATCGGGCCGAAGGGTGAGCACTGCGGCCTGTCGCCGAGGTGTCCGCGTATCCACTTGGACAACTGCTGCACCTGAGCGGCATCCTTGAACCTCGAATCGCACAGCAGAATGGCACCGTAATCGTTACGATGACGGATCACACGACCAATGGCCTGGTTAACGGCTCGGGTAGCCTCCAGGTTGTACCACTCGTTGCCGCTGAGGAGCTGATTCTCCCGGGTGCGATTCGACTCCAGATAGCGACGCTTCAGTATCACCTTGGGATCCTTGAGCGGCGGAAACGGTAGACCCGTGATGATCACCGCCCGACCGTTGCGATCGGCAAAGTCCAGACCTTCGGATACCTTGCCGCGACACACGGCCATGAAGCAGGCACCCTTGGAGTCGCGTATGGCCTGGTAGAACTCCTCCATGGTGCTGGTGAACTGATCCTTGCCACGCGGCTCCAAAAATATAGGCTTTTTGCTGGCTATGTCCGCCCAAAGGCCGCTGGCCTGCCAGGCATCCACGCACTTGTTCAGCATCGGATACGAGGGGAAGAAGACCAGCAGGCCATCGGGAACGAGGCGGGAGACGTTCAGAATGGTCTGTCCCAATGAGCTGATGTACTTAGGATTATCACTGAAAGAACAAGAGAGATTACTTCAAGATAGAGTCCAGGATAATGCCAGATAACCCACCGATTGGTGTAGTTGGATATCAGAGGCTGACGATCGGGTCCTGTGCCAATGATCTTCACATACACCTGCGACTGGTCCACAATGTGCGGGTTCTCCAGGTGCTGGGCCACCGGGATGGCCAGTTCAGCGATCAGAGGCTTCAACGGTGCCAGGGTACCGCTCGTGAGGATTACACTGCGCACCTGGGTGTTGAGCAACTGTTCCATGCCGAAACCCGGATTAAAACACCAGAAATTTATGATTTTGGCCACCTTGCCAGTGGAACCATTCGTTAAGGCTGCCTTGCTCAGCCAGCCGCCTTGCTGCTTGGCTGGGGCCTGCTTTCCCGGCGCCTGTTTGGACTCCTCCACCTGGACATGAACCTTGAAGCTAGCGTGCACCTTGCTCATAACACTCTCCTTGTTGGCAAAGACAATGGTGAGCAGATCGCTCAGTATAGTGAAGCTGCCGCCCTTGCGCAGGCTCATCTGCTGCTGGGAGGCCACCATTAGATACTGCACCAGCTTGTCCAGCAGGGACACTATAGTGGCAACGTTTCCATAAGTGAACTACAAAGGAAAACATTAAATATTTATCCAGAAAGTGGATTCCCCCATCTTACATTGGCTTTTCCCAAAAGATCGTAGATCATGGAGGCCGGATAGGTGGCGCCATCAATGGGATTGTCCACCACCACCGCATCAATGGCCTTCTCCAGCTCCAGAAGCATCTCCTTGAGCAGCATGAGATCATCCACGGTAAAGTCCTTTGGCTCATCGCCGGCCATGTCCTGCGGCGAGTCGCTGGCGAATGCCTTCATGATGTGCGTGACATCCTCAATGGCTATGGCTACGTCCGAGGATTTGATCTGCACCGAGGCAGACTCCTCGCAAATCTTCTCGATGTTGTGGGCCTCGTCGAGGATCACAATCGTGTTGCCCAGTTCGATCTTGTTGGCCTTGCGCGCCTTTGGATCCAGCAGATAATTGTACGGCATGAAGGTAATATCCGCCTGGGGCACCAGTTCCTTCGACGCATAGTACGGACACATCTTGAGCCGCTGGCCCACCTTAATCAGATCCTCGATGTCCATGATGCTGGGCCCCCGAAAGTCCGGATGATCCTTTTTCGACTCCACACGCAGCTGGAAGGAACAGGTCTTGGAGTGGACACGCAGCTTGCACATATTGACCTTGTTGGAGTTGCCCACTTCCCGGGAAACCTCCGGATGGATGCACAGCTGGTCCCTTGATCCGAGGACCACGGATCGCATGTTGGAGTAGGCAGTGCGCTTCAATTCCCGCATGGCCTGTGTTAGCTGCGAGTGCGTACGTGAAGCGTAGATCACCTTCGGCACTCCCCAATTGTTGGCCTTGCCCATGGTCTTGGCCAAATCCGAGAGTTCCGGGCCTCCTCCGCCACCTCCACCCATCAGATCGGCACCTTTGTCCAGCTTAATCATCTGCTGCTGGTGCTCCGATTGGCGAGTCCTGATCCAGGCCAGCGACGAGCACAGCAGACTCAGCGTTTTTCCCGTTCCAGTTGGAGATTCCAGCACTCCGTTTGTTCCATCCTTCAGGCACTGGATAACCTTCTCCATGTACGCCCGCTGCACCGGGTACGGTTCGAAGGGAAAGTGCACCGGTATACCGGCGATCAGACTTTCCGGCATCTTGTTGGCAAATAATAAATAATATTTATTATTTTTGGGCGCCAAAGCCGGCCGAACATGTGTTGCGGCAAAAGTCGATAACAGTTATCGGAAAGGTATTTAAAAGTCTTATTAAGGATTCAATAAAATATTTTATTTATTTAAATCAATAGAGATTCTTAATTTATATTTTTAAGACAACAATTTATTAAATTTAATTTTTCTTTGCTAATTTTACAATCAAATTTTGTAGAACAAACCTTTTGTACAATAATTTATCAATCGAATTTGTTATCGAAGTTTGAAATTCCCATTTGGCGCCATGAACAGCTGATTCTTAGCGGACTGCAAATTTTAATTTTTTTTGTATTAATGTTATATATTATTAAAAATTTGATTATTTCTAAGATGAAAAAGTTACCCTATATAGCTTAGCAATATTGGGATCAGATTTTAAAAAGTTTTTCTAAATTTATTTTTAAAAAAATATTTTTAATAATTTTTTTAATGAAATAAATTTTATTTCATTTTATTTTTTTATTTTTTAAATATTTTTAAAAAAATATTTTTAATAATTTTTTTAATGAAATAAAGTGGAAGCTGCATCCTTAATTATCATATTGATGCATAGATTTACCGATTCTTTACAACTCTACACTGAAACAAACTCTTTTTGGTTCAAACTCTACAGGGAATCCTTCAAATCCCCACTCTATGGAGCTGGGGAGTAAATCGGTAACTTCTGAAAAAGAAAACCATCAACCCTTAAACCCTTTTCTCGATTGAAAAAAATAAATTAGTGTGCATAAAATAATTGTAAAAAATATAAATTACAAAACTATGACTAAAATAGGACATTAAATTTAAAAAAATTATTAATACAAAATATTGCCACAAGGCTGTTCACCCTAGTTATCAGTGCTGTAAAGCGGATGATTTTCCGGCTAAACAACACTGATAACTACCCTGAACACAACACTGAAAATTCACACTGAAAACAACACTCCCCCGGTCCATTTTTGTCCGAAATTTTGAACCGAGAGGTTGGCTCGGGACCAACACACCGCGGAAAAGAACAAGAAGAAGCAGGCAGCGAACGGCGGACATCGGCCACGGCGACGACGCAACAACAGTGACGACGGCGACGACGACCTGTACGTGTGTGTGTGTGTGTGTATGTGAGTGTGAGTGCAATGCAGTGTGCGTGAGTGGAGCAAGCGGGAAGCAGTATACGAAGGCCGTGAGTGCGAGCGAGCGAGGTTGCTGTTCGTGCCAAGCCACATACACGTCCCCGCTCTCCCTCTCTGCCTGTGTCTCTCTCTAGTAGAGCGCCCCCCACCCTCCCCCTCCGCCTTTACCGCGCGAGTGCTGAGCTGCGTATGTGTGCCTGTGTGTGTGTGTTCGCGGTGGTGATAAATTTTTGTTGGCACAAAGTAAAAATATAACAGAATAAAAATCGTGGCGCGGGTTAGAAGATAATCGAAATTATTGCAAGTATTGGAGCTGGCAGTTTGCATTTTTTCAAAATTTTAATTTTATTTCAAAAAAATTTTTTTTTTTTTGTGATTTTAGCCGTACGTAGAGCGTTTGTTGTTTGGTTAATTGAGTGCTTTTTGAAACTCTCGCTCGAAGTACTTGTGCCAGTTCTGCTGCTGCTGCTGCTACTGCCGCTGCTGCTGCGGCTGGCGATGATGGTGATGCTGTGTGTGTGTGAGTGAGTGCGGCGACTGTTTTTGGTCGCGGTGGGAGCTTATCCTGGCGATAATCCTCAAAATTCCGACCGGAAATCCTTTGAGGTCAATCCGCATTGGTGTGGCGATCTCCGTGTCAGCCGGCCATCCGCACATTTCTGGCACGATTTCCATCGCACTTCGAAATTCAAATTCGGAAAAGTTTGGCGCCTACGCGAGCGGTGAATCGAAAGTGCGCTCCGATAACGATAACCGGATTATCACATGCAAATCACAAAATTCAATCTTAAAACAATAAAAATGTGTTGTCAGAATGTGTTTATCAATAAACCGACAATCCGATACCCTCCTTACTGCCCCACATTGAGTGCATTACCTTCCGAAGACGAGTGTTTATCGTCCAGTTTTTTTTTTTTTTTGCTGCTTTGGCAACTCTGCTGGTTCTGCTGCTGCTGCGGCTGCATAAGTGAATTCCGACGTATCATTATAGCCCAGCAATATAGCCCAACCACGACCCACCCCCTGCACTGACAAGATTAATTAGCCACAAAAACTCGATTACTTGAAGTGGTCTCCCCTACATTTCTTTTTTTTTTTCTGCTTTTTTTTTTTTTTTTGTTTTTACCGTGTGTGTGAGCTTTTAACACAATAGGCCAATCACCCTCCCCCTTGCATGCCCGCTTCGATGCCTCCCACTTTGGGGCCAGGGTTGCCAGACACTTTAACCTCGAGCCCCAATTTACAAGTGTTATTTCAAGAATTAAATTTTTTATTTAAAAAAAAAAAATATTTAATGTGTTACAATTTACACTTTGTAAGTGTTACCACCTGTTTATGGTATGGTGTATAACCATTAGATCCCTTGGCAACCCTACTATCGTACTCGTGTATGCGTGCATATCCATGTGTGCTGGTATGTGTGTGTGTGTGTGTGTCTGTTTGCGCTCTTATTCAAATAGAAATTGAATGTTTTGCACTCGAATTCAGAGTCAATTAGTCGTAGCAGTGATAACACGCTCTTACTGGAAATTTATACAACTCAGGGCCAGAGTCAACTGCAATAGGCCCGGCTCCAATCTAGCGAAGGGGGAGGGAGGTCGGAGGTGGGGTGATATCGTAAAGTAGGTTAGCCGTTGGCGATGATCGTTATCCCGGCATCGGTTTTTCTATCGCAAGCTATCGCATTCCTTTTTGGCATCCCCAAATCCCTCTTTCTCCGGCTCTCTAGGCGCTCTAGGCTCTCTTCTTCCTCGCCCACTTACCTGCCTCCTCTAGCTTCCTCTCGCTTTTGTTTTTTTTTTTGTCGTTTTTGGAGAGCAAACAGAGATGCGCACCTTTGATCGTGAGTGTGGAGAGAGGGGATATTGTGTAACAAGACACAACAAGACGTTATAGACATGTTAAAACACTATTTCCAAATAAAATTAAATATATATATATTTTTTTTTAAATTAAGAATTATAAATTTTGTAGAATTTTGTTCCACTCACGAGCCACGTGAACCCCACCTGGGTCACGGGATCATCTCTAGGCAACGCCAACGAAGCGTAGTGGGGCATCAAGCCGAGCAGACCAGGGGCGGGTGGAGTGGTAGGAGGTGGTGGAATAGATAAAGGAGGACGCCGAGGGCAGGAGGCAGCGACCGAATAGCAGCGACTGGTGGAGTCAAGAGAGTGGATTCAGATTTGTGTCAAAGCATTTTTCTCATAAATATGCACCAACAAACATCTTGAGGAGCGACCCCATGGGACTTAATGCCATAAGCCAGTTGATTCCATACCTAATTAGCACATATTTTATATGTATGTTATAGTGTGTGTGTGTGTGTGATGACAGTGATTACGCAGTTTCAGAAAAAAAAAATCGCAATCAGTAGTTGATATCTTTTATAAAAATCGATCTATATGATCGATTGCATACAGTGCGTATGCGCAACCTCAATATACAACCAGTTGCATATGCTTGTTGTTTCATTATCGTTCCGTTTCGTTTCCATTTCGTTGCAGTTAGTTGTTGTTGCTGCTGCTGCTACTGCTTATCCAGTCCAAATGTCAGCTGTTTCACGCAACAACAACATGTACCATAAAAGCGGCACAGCCACAGCCAAACGCAGAAAAAGAGCTTATCGATCAAGCCCCGCAGGACAAGAGAAAAGAGAGCAAGCGCCAGAGGCATCCGCAACCGAGCGCTGCTAACAACGTAAACAAATAACTAAAAAAAAAAAAAATACACACAAATCAACAAAAACAAAAACAAAAAAACAAATACAAAAAAGCAACAATAAACAACAAATAAAAACAAAAAGAAAAGCAAACAAAACGCAGCCTGAAAACACAAATTACAAAGAAAAAAAGATAGCAAGCATAGCTGCGAAAAGTAAAAGAGCGAGAAAGAGAAGGAGAAAGTGCAATTAAGTGCATAGAAAGAGAAAGAGAAGGCGACAAAGAGAAAGATAACGGTAAGCAAAGCTTAAGATCAGCTGGGAAATGGAAATAGTTGGGAGTTGGGAAATAGTTCGTTTTATTTCAAAATATAAGGAAATATTAGTTATTTCAAAATATTTTGAAAATAGAAAATGAATTTCATAATTTTAAATATTTTTGTTATACATTTATGGTTTATTTTCATTAAAATTTAATTGGTTTTAAAGTGTTTATTGTTTATATCTCGTAATTTGGGAATTTGAAAATTTGGAAATTTGGGAAGATTTCTAAGTTTTTATATTCTTTTCACTTTTAAAATATAAAAATATGATAGTTTGAATTGTGATTTTTTAGTTTCAAATATTTTTGAAGTACACTAATGTCTTATTTTATTTACAATATTTTTTTAAGATTCAAACTTTATTTTTATAAAGTTATATACTTTGTATTATACTTATACGTTATATACTTTGTATAAATAGTTTAATTATTTCAAAATTAACAATAGTAAATATTTGAAAAAATGAATTTTTAAAATCTTTTCTATATTTTTTCATACACTTATGCTTGATTTTCTTTAAAATAGACTTTTTTTAAGGTATTTTATAATTCATATTTAGTTTCCAAATTAATAATCTTTTTAATTCTTAAATTCTTAAATTCATTATTAAAAAAAAGCCTATACATTTTTTTTTTTAGAAACCCCCACACATTCCATTGTGTGGGATTGGGGGATCATTCATAATGATCTTCCTTATGAGTACGCTGACGTCATGGTTCCAATATTTGAATCATCGATGTTATCGAGAAACCATTACATAATATTTATTCCTAAACTTTAATGAAGTCATGTACATTTTTTTTAAATCTTAAAATTAAATAATTTAAATATATATTTTTTTTAATTTCAGAGATTTAAGAGAAGAAGAGTGGAGGTTCCATCACCGCCATGACAATCATACTCTTCCTGGTGGACACCTCGTCGTCCATGTGCCAGAAGGCGTATGTGAACGGGGTGCAGAAGACGTATCTGGACATTGCCAAGGGCGCCGTGGAGACCTTCCTCAAGTACCGACAACGCACCCAGGACTGCCTGGGCGATCGCTATATGCTGCTGACCTTCGAGGAGCCGCCGGCCAATGTGAAGGCCGGCTGGAAGGAGAACCATGCCACGTTCATGAACGAACTGAAGAACCTGCAGAGCCACGGCCTGACCTCCATGGGCGAGTCGCTTCGGAATGCCTTCGATCTGCTCAACCTCAACCGGATGCAGTCGGGCATCGATACTTACGGACAGGGACGGTGTCCCTTCTACCTCGAGCCCTCGGTCATTATTGTGATCACCGATGGCGGGCGGTATTCGTATCGGAATGGTGTCCACCAGGAGATCATACTGCCGCTGAGTAACCAAATACCCGGCACCAAGTTCACCAAGGAGCCCTTCCGCTGGGATCAGCGCCTGTTTTCATTAGTCCTCCGGATGCCGGGCAACAAGATCGACGAACGGGTGGAGGGCAAGGTGCCGCACGACGATTCACCCATCGAGAGGATGTGCGAGGTGACGGGTGGGCGGTCGTATCGCGTCCGGAGTCACTACGTCCTCAACCAGTGCATCGAGAGTCTCGTGCAGAAGGTGCAACCGGGTGTGGTGCTCCAATTCGAACCCCTGCTGCCGAAGGACTCCTCCAATCCCAGTTCCGTCAATTCGGGAGCGGGGTCCGGTTCGGGATCTGGCCCCGGCGGCGGCGGTGGCGGCGGTGACCCAGCACCGGACATTGTCTTTCAGCCGGTGAAGAAGATGATCTACGTACAGAAGCACATCACCCAGAAGACCTTCCCCATCGGCTACTGGCCGCTGCCGGAGCCCTACTGGCCCGACTCCAAGGCCATCACCCTGCCGCCCCGCGACGCCCATCCCAAGCTGAAGATCCTGACGCCCGCCGTCGATGAGCCGCAGCTGGTGCGCAGCTTTCCGGTGGACAAGTACGAGATCGAGGGCTGTCCCCTGACGCTGCAGATCCTCAACAAGCGCGAGATGAACAAGTGCTGGCAGGTGATCGTGACGAATGGGATGCACGGCTTCGAGCTGCCCTTCGGCTATCTGAAGGCGGCGCCGAACTTCAGCCAGGTGCACCTGTACGTGCTGGCCTACAACTATCCCGCCCTGCTGCCGCTCCTCCACGATCTGATCCACAAGTACAACATGAGTCCTCCCAACGATCTGATGTACAAGTTCAATGCCTACGTCCGCTCCATACCGCCGTACTACTGCCCCTTCCTGCGCAAGGCCCTGGTGAACATCAATGTGCCGTACCAGCTGCTGCAGTTCCTCCTGCCGGAGAACGTGGACAACTATCTGTCGCCGACGATCGCCAACCAGCTGAAGCACATCAAGAACACCGCCAAGCAGGATCAGGAGAATCTCTGCCTCAAGGTCTACAAGCAGCTGAAGCAGCCCAAGCCACCCTACCGTCAGGTGGAGACGGCCAAGCTGTGCACCGGTACGGCTCTGAGGAGGGATCTGGTGAGGCATCCCCTCCTCCGGGACACCTTCGCCAAGTTGCATGCAGAAATCGAGCCGGTGGAGAACTATACCATTGTGGTGCCTCAACTGACGCACCAAGCGTCGGCCAAGACGTACAGGTAAGGATTCATGGAGTCTCCATCGATGTCCTCCTACTAATCTCTCTCTTGGTCTTTTAGGAATCCCTTCGATATACCGCGACGGGATCTTGTTGAGGAAATCGCTAGGATGCGCGAGACCTTCCTGCGACCCGCCTCGCTGGTGGCCAAGGACTCGGGCCACTGCCTGCCCATCGCCGAGATGGGCAACTACCAGGAGTACCTCAAGAACAAGGACAATCCGCTGCGCGAGATTGAGCCGACCAACGTGCGCCAGCACATGTTCGGCAATCCCTACAAGAAGGACAAGCACATGGTGATGGTGGACGAGGCGGATCTCAGTGATGTGGCGCCGATGAAGTCACCCAATGGCAATGGCCCCGGCGGTGCTCCGCCCGGTTCGCCCTCTGGCTCTGGGTCGCCATCGGGACAGGGACCCTCGTCGTCGGGTCCACCGGGCTCGGGACCTGGACCGGGTCCTGGAATGCCCGGTGGCATGGTTGGCGGCGGTGGAGTTATGGGAGGCCTGATGATGGGCGGTGGGGGCGGCAATCCCAGCAAGAAACTGGACGGCACTGGCCGCGGACGGAAACGGAAAGCGGGACCACTGCCACGAGGATTCGAGTTCCGTCGCCTGTCGACGGACTCGCGAAGTTCCTGCTCCAGTTCCATATCGTCGGCGTCGAGCGGCGACCTGGGCACCTCGGGCGCCGGCCTGGGCAGCGACTCCTCGGGAGCCGGTCTGTCCGGCGACAGCTCCTCCAATTCCATGGCCTTTGACGAGGACAGCAACAGCAGCTTTGCCAGCTCCAGCTCGGAGGCCTCCACCGACTCTGGCATGTCGCTGGCCCACTCGGATCGCCTCGGCTTTGAGTTCAACGACGAGGAGACCAGCGACCAGGACACGCCCCTTAACGGCTACGTGCACAACTTCATCAACGGCATCAACGACGATCCGATGCTGGGATCGGCCGAAACGGAAGCCGGTCCGTCTGCGGGAGCAGCTGCTGGCCCGCCTGGTTCCGCCGGCTCGGGATCAGCTGCCGCCGCCTCCACATCCGAATCCTCGACGATAGCCACTGCCTCAGTTGCCTCTGCGCCCGCATCCACACCCGCCGCCATTCTGGTCAGCAGCACCAGCAGCAATGGCGGCGATTCGTGCACGCCAAGTGCCTCCGCGACCGCCACCGGCGCCCATCCCGGGCCCAGCTCCTCGGGCGTGCTGTATGTGCCGCAGAACGGCCTGACCGCGGCGTGCGTGGCAACCTACAGCAGCAACCTCAGCTCGCCGCTGGACAACCTGAGCTCCATGGGTGCGACGGGAGGTCCTGGCCTGGGACTGGCCACCTTGGCAGCCCTGAGTGGGAATACCAAGCCCGGAACCCTGTCGCTAGCCAACGGATTCGGGCATGGACACACGTCAGTGATATCGCCGCCTTCGCCTCTGGCCACTGTGCCCCCGAATCCCCTGGGATTGGGCAGCAGCAGCAGTAGCAGCGGGAACTCCATTTCTAGCTCTGGAGCGTCGAGCAGCAGCGCCACATCGTCCGCGACGGGATCGACGAGCTCCTCATCCGCCTACTTCAGTCACAACGACATCAACGACGCCTCGGAGATCTCGCGGATACTGCAGACCTGCCACAACGGCACCAGCGGCAGCAGCGGGAGCAGTTCCTCCAGCACCTCCGGCGGCAGTGGCAGCAGCAGTAGCCTGAACGGCAACGGAAACGGTGATTCCGGTAGTGGCGGTGCCGATAGCGACCATTTGGGATTCGGGGCAGCGAACAGTTTCGATGCCCTGAAACGGGCAGCGGGAACGGGGACAAGTGCGGGCAACCCGCACTACTACTGGGCCAGTGGACTGAATCATCACCAGAACCACACGACGAGCGCTGCAGGAGGAGGCACTGCATCGGCCGCTGGATCTGGAACAACGCCCGCCGCCAGCAACAATCACCGGAGTAGTCCCAGCAAAATAGCCGAGATCAAGGCCAGTTCCAGCTGCTCATCCTCGCCGACGCACAACAATAATGGCGACCTAAGTGCCCCACCAGTGACGAACCCGCTCATCCTGACCGACGAACAGCGCGAGGCTGCCCGGAAGCACAACATCGATTTGCGGCTACAGGTCTTCCGGGATATTCGACGGCCTGGCCGGGACTACAGCCAGCTGCTGGAGCATCTGAATCTGATCAAGGGGGATCATGAGATGCAGTCGGATTTCGTGGAGAAGTGCATTGTGGAGTCGTTGCGCTTCCGAAGGCATCAGATGGTGTCCAGCATACAGGATTGGTGGGATCGGAAGCAACAGCTGACGAGTTAGCGATGGCTACTCCTTGCCAAGCACCACTGAGTCCTGGCCAGGAGCGGTAGCCGGCTCATCCAACAATCCATCTGTCTGTGATGTCATCGAAAAAATCGAAAAAATCGAAAAAATGGAAAGGAGTTATGAAGGAGTTCTCGTCAATTTCCAAATTGTATATAAAATCGAGCATGGGTATGGAGAAAATGAACAGAAACAGGAACAGGATCATCAAGGATCATAAAGGATCATCAAGGATCCTAAAAAATCAAGATCTAAACACCAGAAAAATAATAATAAAAAAAGGGGGCAATTTCTTAGCAACTTTAGGTGATTAGAGAAAGATATATAGAAAGAGAGATAACCCGATAGGAAGGATGAGGAAAAGAGAATAGAAGGAATAAGCATGTGTAGGATGTGCAAGGACGAGGAATCCAATATCAGGATAGGTTCAACTCGCCAGCAAAACACAGATATATATATATGTAATTGTAATATCTATGATATATATTTTATATATAAGTATAAACTAATTTAGTTTACTAAAAAAAAAAAAACCGAAGGATAAAAAAAAAAAACCAACACACACCAACACAGATTTTTAAAGCCGCCGATTCAGTTTTTTTTTTTTTAAGATTATTCACCTTAATTATATTAAAAATAATGAATTTTTTTTTGCAATTCTTTTATATGAAAACATTTATTAAGACCATTTAATTATTGTAATTTAGAATTTAAAACAAAAAAAAAAAACAAAAAATATCAATTTAAGTGTATAGTGTATGTGCAAACAACAACAAAAACTTAAAAAAAAAAACAACTTTAGGAGAAAAGCTTGAGCTTCTTGAGCCACATTTTAGCCAATTTTTGTTGGACCTGTTTCAAAAAAAAAAGAAAAAAAAAATAATCTTCGCTTTGATTTTTTAACAAAACGGATATAAAAAAAAAAAACAACACAATTATACCTATATACATATACAGATATTTATTGCCTAAAAAAAAAAAACATAAGATCCGGTCAGCGTTTTAATTATCTAAGCCAGATGAAAGAAAATAAACAAAAAAATCAACAAAATAGTCGTATTATCCAGTACTTTCGGTTTCCAAATGCTTACACCAATTAATTTTTTTTTTATAATTAGCTATTATGTTATGTACTATATATTCTTTTTGATTAATTAATTTTACAAAAAAAAACCCAATTTTTAATGTGAGTAAAGCTAACACAATTAAGCAAAAAAAAAAAAAAATGAGAATGATAAGCGAAAAAAAAAACAAAACAAAAAAAATAGGACCGTTTGTTAAACAAAAAAAAAAAAATTCAAACTTTCGCACTATTTTTTTACGTGTATGTTTGTATGCATGAGACGAAGTAGTAGGAAGAGCTAGTTTATTATAGTAGGTAGGAGGAGGACTGCTTCAGGATCCATTCAACAAAAATATGTACAATTTTCAAAGGCGTATCCAACAAACTTCATAAGACATAACAAACATAACAAAAAAAAACAAAGTAAAAACCAACAAAACAGCAAACAAAAACAAAAAACAAACGGAAACAAAACAAAAAATCAAAGGAAAATAAAAAAAAAAGGAAGCATTGCATTAAAAATATCCATTTTCTGGTTTTGGGGATATATCCTAATCATGTTTCTTATCCATTTTTTTTAGGATCCACCCACCACGGCGTTGGCTACGCCCATGTATGAATGATCTATGCCCCTGCCTCCGCCCCATAATTAATGTCGCATTCATTCAATATTCTTATCATTGGGGTTTTTGTTTTAGAAATGTGGAGAATATCGAAATACAAGACTTTAAGGGGACTCCGATCAAGAATTGGATGAGGATTACCAAAGATATACCACAAAAATGGGGTTCTGAATTAAGAATAAGAATTAAGAATAATATGAAGGAGTTTAAACAGGAAATTTAAAAAAAAATATGGTTCGTAAATTTTATAGTCAAATTTTCAAACAGATCGATGCAGAATCGATATAGAAATCCGTTAAGGTATTCCGATCCAGAATCGGATGAGAATTGGCAAAGATATAGACATCTTACTGGGTCAAAAGTGAATATCCCAATTTTGTAAGGGGGTCCATCAGAAAATTTTGAAAAATTGGGATCGAAAATTTCAGCGTAATATTTTGATGCAGATCGATGCAGAATCGATATAGAAATCCGTTAAGGTATTCCGATCTTGAATCGGATGAGAATTGGCAAAGATATAGACATCTTACTGGGTCAAAAGTGAATATCCCAATTTTGTAAGGGGGTCCATCAGAAAATTTTGAAAAATTGGGATCGAAAATTTCTGTATGATGTTTTGATGCAGATCGACGCTGAATCGATATAGAAATCCTTTAAGCTATTCCGATCCAGAATCGGAGGAGAATTGGCAAAGATATAGACAACTTAATGGGTCAAAAGTGAATATCCCCAATTTCGTAAGGGGGTCCATCAGAAAATTTTGAAAAATAGGGATCGAAAATTTCTGTATGATGTTTTGATGCAGATCGACGCAGAATCGATATAGAAATCCGTTAAGGTATTCCGATCCAGAATCGGAGAAGAATTGGCAAAGATATAGACAACTTAATGGGTCAAAATTGAATATCCCCAATTTCGTAAGGGGGTCCATCAGAAAATTTTGAAAAATAGGGATCGAAAATTTCTGTATGATGTTTTGATGCAGATCGACGCAGAATCGATATAGAAATCCGTTAAGGTATTCCGATCCAGAATCGGAGGAGAATTGGCAAAGATATAGACAACTTAATGGGTCAAAAGTGAATATCCCCAATTTCGTAAGGGGGTCCATCAGAAAATTTTGAAAAATAGGGATCGAAAATTTCTGTATGATGTTTTGATGCAGATCGACGCTGAATCGATATAGAAATCCTTTAAGCTATTCCGATCCAGAATCGGAGGAGAATTGGCAAAGATATAGACAACTTAATGGGTCAAAAGTGAATATCCCCAATTTCGTAAGGGGGTCCATCAGAAAATTTTGAAAAATAGGGATCGAAAATTTCTGTATGATGTTTTGATGCAGATCGACGCAGAATCGATATAGAAATCCGTTAAGGTATTCCGATCCAGAATCGAATGAGAATAGGCAAATATATAGACATCCTACTGGGTCAAAAGTGAATATCCCAATTTCGTAAGGGGGTCCATCAGAAAATTTTGAAAAATAGGGATCGAAAATTTCGTTACGATGTTTTGATGAAGATCGACGCAGAATCGATATAGAAATCTTTTAAGGTATTCCGATCCAGAATCGAATGAGAATAGGCAAATATATAGACATCCTACTGGGTCAAAAGTGAATATCCCAATTTCGTAAGGGGGTCCATCAGAAAATTTTGAAAAATAGGGATCGAAAATTTCGTTGTTATATTTTGATGCAGATCGGTGCAGAATCGATATAGAAATCCGTTAAGGTATTCCGATCCAGAATCGGATGAGAATTGGCAAAGATATAGACATCTTACTGGGTCAAAAGTGAATATCCCAATTTTGTAAGGGGGTCCATCAGAAAATTTTGAAAAATAGGGATCGAAAATTTCTGTATGATGTTTTGATGCAGATCGACGCAGAATCGATACAGAAATCCGTTAAGGTACTCCGATCCAAAATCGGATGAGAATTGGCAAAGATATAGACATCTTACTGGGTCAAACGTGAATATCCCAATTTTGTAAGGGGGTCCAACAGAAAATTTTGAAAAATAGGGATCGAAAATTTCGTTATGATGTTTTAATGCAGATCGATGCAGAATCGATATAGAAATCGTTCAAGGTATTCCGATCCAGAATCGGAGGGGAATTAGCAAAGATATAGACATCTTACTGGGTCAAAAGTGAATATCCCCAATTTTGTAAGGGGGTCCATCAGAAAATTTTGAAAAATAGGGATCGAAAATTTCTGTATGATGTTTTGATGCAGATCGACGCAGAATCGATACAGAAATCCGTTAAGGTACTCCGATCCAAAATCGGATGAGAATTGGCAAAGATATAGACATCTTACTGGGTCAAACGTGAATATCCCAATTTTGTAAGGGGGTCCAACAGAAAATTTTGAAAAATAGGGATCAAAAATTTCGTTATGATGTTTTAATGCAGATCGATGCAGAATCGATATAGAAATCGTTCAAGGTATTCCGATCCAGAATCGGAGGGGAATTAGCAAAGATATAGACATCTTACTGGGTCAAAAGTGAATATCCCCAATTTTGTAAGGGGGTCCATCAGAAAATTTTGAAAAATTAGGATCGAAAATTTCGATCCTAATTATATTTGTGTACAGGTCGACGCAGTTATCCGTAGAGACATTGTTGAGGAAACCTGCACCGTTCTACCATTGCCGACCACTTTTATTTAAGGGGAGGGTAAGGTCAAATCATGCGAAAAAAGCCATGTTTTTGTGATTTTTTTCCTGACGACACAGTTAAAATTTATTTATTCAACCAACGGTATATTAAAGTATGACATTAGAAGAATGTTTAATAAAATTTTTACAAAAAAATATTTAAAAATATGGCAATGGTAGCAGTTTTCCAGACGTGTCGCCAAAAAAAGTTGAACTGCGGTGCCCCTCATAACTCGGTGCTGGATCCTTTGTAATCAAAAAATGAAAATTCATTCGTTAGATAATAGTTCGCCCCAGGTAACGCTGTAAAGGTTTTTTGAAAATTGCAATTTTTTAATTTTTTCGAAGACTTTGAAGTGAAAAACTCAATTTTTTGGGAAAAAATCGGTTAATTTGTCATTGCAAAATCAAAACTATGAAAAAAAAAAAAAAAAAAACTCGACAGCGTTACCTCGTAAAATATGTACAGAAATAGTGTTTAAAATTTCAAAAGGATCGGTGCAGTAGTTTTGAAGTTATGAGGGGCACCGACTTTGAAAACGTGAGTTTGGGGATTAACGCTTTAAAGTTTTAAACAAAACAAAATCCAGTGTAAAACGTTTGCAAGCAACTTCGTTAATAACTAATAACTTCGTCAATTTTGCTTTAATTGACTTGAAATTTTGACACAATATTCTTCAGATATTATGCATTCAATTTAAAAAATAAAAAAAAAATGGAAAAAAAAAAAATTTAATACCTTACCCTCCCCTTAAAATGTTCAAAACATATCCTATATTTTTTTTCAAAATTCCCGCAATGTTATTGTTATCGTTTTGATTTTGAATTTTTGTTTTGGCCTTGCCACACTTTCTTCCGATTCTTTTCGCAGCTATCGATTTTTATAGCTTATCGACAGTGCCGATATAAAAAACATCGGGGCTGGTGGCGATGTTTTGAAAACCCTACCACCTCTACGGTCCGGTCCCTGCTGCAGCAATATGCGAAAATTAAATTCTGTCGTCTAGATGCCAACTCTAAAATGCGCTAGGCAGCTGGCAAGAACCCCAAACGTCCAGGCGGTGTGATTAATTTTTTTTTCGGCCCGTGGTGGAGTTGCGAAAGAGCTGGAGCTGCGGAGAGTGGAGTAGTTGGCCGTGTGGAGTGGAAAGTAAAAGTGGCGGTGCCTCTGTCTCTATACGTGTGTCCGTGTGTGTTTCCGTGTTTCCCTCAGTGTGTGTGTGTGTGTGCGGTGGGTGTGTGTGTGTGTGCGCGCGAAAAGAAGTTGCAGTTTCTGTAACAGAGTTACGCAAAAAAAAAAAAAATCAAAAAAAAAAAAAACAACTGCAACGAGAGCGGTAGCGGGGCAAGTGGGCCTGCAACAAAAGATATTATTTAAGTGTTTATTACAAAAGCAATGAGCAGCATCGTTGGCGAAAATCTACCCGCCCCACCGCCGCCTGCCGCCACAGCCGCTAGCATGGGATCAGTGGGCAGTGGTGGTGGCGGTGGTACAACAACTACCGCCGCCAATGGACCCCGTGTCGTTACCATCTCCAAAACGGAAACGGGCTTCGGCTTCAATGTTCGCGGTCAGGTGTCCGAGGGCGGCCAGTTGCGGTCCATCAATGGCGAGCTATACGCACCGCTGCAGCACGTGAGCGCCGTGCTGGAGAACGGGGCGGCGGAGAAGGCCGGCATCAAGAAGGGTGATCGTATCCTGGAAGTGTAAGTATTCAAAAATGATTCATTATTCAGTATTACTCATCATTATTGCTTGTTCGGATATATATTCCTGAGATAGTTTACAGAAACCCGATATGTAGTTAAGAAAACACCTGCTAGGGGTGGGGGTAACCCCATTCATAAACACTAATTGAAGATAAAACCTAAAATTCTGTATACAACAGACCCTCTCCCCCAACTTCTGTTCGAAATCCCACAATTTTTGCAATTTAATTATTTTCCAAGGTTCCTTCTGGATGTGGTTTTTGGGGGTTTCCCCACTTTTCCATAAGAGTTCTGAAATTTATAAGCTGGTTTAAGCTTTAAGGAATTACACATTCTAGTTTTTTGGCCTGAAACTGGGGGGCGGGGTTAAGTATAAAAATTAACCCCATTGAGAGGGTATTGCATGACCAACCTATGACCCCGCCCCGTCGGTTTTGGGGGGAATTACAAATTTGGAGTTTCTGGAGAGTGGGTCAGAAAATAGGGCTGCCTGGAAATAACCAATAAGTGTTGTAGTATTTGTGGGGTGTTTTTTTTCATAAGGGGGTAGGTATATTAAAAAAAAGCTAGAAAAATAAGAAATATTTGAAAATAGACAATAGATTTTCCATAGCTTTTCTTTTTATTTATTTTTTGGTTTATTATGCACACACACACACACACACATGCTTAGTTGCCACCTACTCTCACATACCACCCTCTCTCACACAGGCTAATTAAAATGCTCTTTCTCCTCTGGCTTTGTTTTCCCACCCATATCCCATACATATCCCCTTTTACCGTTTCTCCTTTACTCTTTCGCTTGAGATGGCAAAACTTTTGTTTAGCATCTTTGACATTTCGGTTTCGATAGTCGTTATCAGTGAGCATCCTCCTACCATCCTCAATACTACCATCCCCCCCTTAGCCACCTCTTTCTCTCCTGGGCCAACATGTCTCTGCCTGCCCCTTTTTCGAGCGGCGTGTCCATCAATCATTCGCTTTTATGGTGTCACTCTTGTAGTGTTTACTTTAGTGTGGGTGCGGCTTTGCTCTCCCACTCTCCCTTTCCCCCTTACACACTCCCACTGAATTCCGCAGTCTCCGCTGTTGGTCTCTCGCTTGCACACGGTTTGGGGCTACCCGCGACCAAATTCAATTAATAAATTTGCTAAAGTTTCGTTACGCGTTGCTCTCGCAACCAACCCAACTTAATTATCATCCTCCCGGTGCGATCTACCCTCCCACCCATGCCGCCCTGGCCACCTGTCCGAAAACGCGCAAATTTTCCACATTTTTCACACATATTTTCATTGCAAACAGAGAATGTATGACAGCAGTGGCAGTAGTGTCAGTGGCGTGGCCAGGATTTTCTCACGGGGGGCGGGGGGCTTGACAGACCGACCACAAAGAGAAAGAGGAGAGGAGGATAAAAAAATATCAAAGGGCTAGGTGTTTGAACCCCCAAAGTAATCCTACCACCACCCCCCTGCCAGGCACAACGCCACTGGGTGGAGCAAGAGCAGGAGAGGAGGCGTGCTCTCGTCTATTATGCGGCTTGTTGTTGCTATTTGCAGTGGCCCATCATTTCATTATCAGCAACAAAGCCAACAACAAGGAGAGCCGTTATAATTCGGCTGCGCGTGAGCTAACAAAGCCAGACGCCAAAACTGCAGAGGGCGAAAGTAAAGAAAACAAAAACAATAACAATAACAAAACTAAAGGCAATACCAAAAAGCAAAAGCAAAAGCAAACAAATTTGCATTTGATTTCCGTCTTTTTTTTTGTTTATTTCTTTTTTTTTTTTGGGGAACCAGTTGGAAACTGGAACTAAGCGGTAAACGACTTGTGGCTTTAAACTTGATATTTTCTAGTGACGGGAATTAATATCTAAAAAAAAAATTATTAATCATAAAAAATAAAGAAATTAGTCTTTAGTCTTCAACTAAAAAAAACCTAGGATTTTTGGAAAAAAATTTAAAAATAAAAAACCCATTTTTTGTTTAATCTTTTGGGGCGTTTTTTTTCTCTGAATCATTTAATTAAATACTAAAACTTCTATCTGATCCATCGAAGTTTCCTGGACCACCAGTATTCCAACAGTGACCACCAGTTATCCGGAATTTGTGGCTGCTCCGACATCTGCAGCTGGCTCTTCCGCCACAACGTGGCTGCCACATTGCACAGACTTCCGTTGCAACGGACACAGTACGGATCGTTCAGCGAACATTCCGGCACCTCGCCGGCACATCCCCGAACCGTATAAATGCCATCCAGTCGACTGACCACCGTGCTGACGCACAACTCCGTCGAACTGGAGCAGTTGCTGGTGGTCATGGCACTGGGCAGGTCCATGGCCGCACAGTCGGTGTCCTCGTCCTGTCCATTGCACCGATAGCAGCTGCGTACGGAGTAGCGATTGCAGGTGTCGCTGCTGCGGCAGAGCTGGCAGGACTCGCCCAGAGCCGAGGGCGTGAAGTTGGCATCCGCACAGCCACGTCGCAAGAAGGTATCTGTCAGAGAGAGGGAGAGAGAGAGAAAGGTTTATTTATTGGGGTTTTTTTTGGAGAAGTACTTATATAGGAAGGATATAGTGTCCTTAGTTTAGAAGGATATAAGATATATATTTAAAAGAAAACTTAAATTTGCATTTAAAACCGATATATAGGATGATAACACGATATTTAAAATAATGATGTGTCATATACGGTTATAATGCGATATACACAATAATAATGGGCTTTATACGATAATAATTCAATATATATGATAAAAGTAAGATAGATACAAACAAAATACTATATATATTTCATGATAATACAATAAATACTGATATATACGATAACAAAACGATAACAAACATGGTAATACTATTAAAAGAAGATAAAAACGATATATTCGATAACAATACGATATATATGATAATAATACAATTTTTAACAATAACAATACGATATTTGGGTTAATAATACCGATAAATAGATCATCGCATTAATCGTATGGACTAACTAACTAACTATGGAAACTATTTTTAATTAAAAACTTGTGAGAAAACAGGCATTTGAAGTTTTTAAAAAGATTTTTAAGATTTATTTGCAGATATCCTTTTCTAGATTTAGTTTTTAAAAATAGCTATAAAACATTTTCCAATAATTATAATAAAAAAAAAACCAAAAATAGCTTAATTTTTTTTATATTTTTTAAAGAATTTATTTAAATACTTCATAGTTTTCAAAAAAATAAATATTACAAGCAGAAAGTAAGATTTAAGGACAGACGGACAAGGAATTCTAAGGCTTTTAAATGAAATACCCTTTCCAAAAATACCAAAAAATACCAAAAAAATAGATCCTTTATTCCTTTCCTTATGAAGATCTTTATTATTGAAACCCTACTTTAGGCCCCTAAAAACCCTTAAACTCACCCTAACCTTGCTCGCAGGAATAGCAGGCGGTGGTGCCTTCGGCGCACTTCTCGGTGACCAGACTCCTGCCCGCCCGACAGCCCGGATCGGCGGTGGAGTTGCAGACGGCGCAGGCAATGTCCTGGCACTGGGAATTACACATCTCACCGAAGCACTCGCTCAGCTCGCCGGTGGGAAAGAAGCCCATGGTGGTGGAGCAGCCGCGCTGCAGTACCTCCGTCTGGGTGTTGCGATGCGTATAGCAGTTCTCCCGGTGTCCGTACATCACCTTGTTGACGCACTGGGTGACGGTCACGTTGCTGAGGGAGCACTGTGTGGACTCATCCTCCTCGGGCTGCTGATTCCGCAGGCAGTCGGGATTGGGGGAGAGCCGCTGGTGGGTGCACTGGAGGCAGCGGGACTCGGTGACGGTCTTCTCGTTGTTGCAGCCGTTGTAGTTGCACTTGAGGCAGACGTGCGGGCAGGTGGTTGGCAGGTTGGTGTACTCGCAGCCCCGCTGGGTGTTGGACAAGTGCATGACATTGGTGTAGCAGCGATCCTCCTCCCGGTAGACGGGGCAGGGCAGCAGGAGATGCAGCTTGGTGGTCACATCGATGCAATCGGAGCCGCTGCACTGATAGCAGCGCAACCGATCCACCGGATAGACATGCCGGTTGCACAGACTCGTGTTGCACTGGTCACAGGGTGCGGCACAGTACCCATTCGGATAGAGCCGGGCCAGGCACCCTCTGCGGGTCACGCCCGCCGATATGGAGGTCACGCACATATCGTTCCCCTGCTGGCACTCCTCCACCTCCAGCTGCTGGCCCGGTCGGGTGGCGCACTCGCTATCCTCCGCCGAGTCGCAATTGTAGCACTCCAGAGCCCGGCTTGTGGTCACCCCAAGGAGGAGCAGAGTTCCAACGGCCAGCAGGACCAACTGTTGATATTTTTTCAAGAATTCCGTGGCCATTATGTGATCGATTTCGAGCTTCTTACCAAACTGAGGGACAAAGAAAGGTATTGTTGGTCTGCCGAAGAAACTGCAAGTCCGATTAGATTAGCCTTCTGCGGGGCCTGGTCGCCAATCTCGAGAGGTTTCTACTTCAGGCAGGCGCACTGATTGGTCCCCGGATAAGGTGGGTATATAGGGGAGCTCTCTCAAGCATTTCTAGATGGCTCTAATCAAGTGGTTGAGGTGAAGAAAGGGTTGCAGAAAGCAAAAAAGAAAGTGAAAGTGCTGGAAAAGAGGGTTACAGTTGGGAGCTGGAACTGGAAGCTTTTAAAATAATAGAGATGACAGAAAAATCGATATTTTTAATAAAATCGGAAATATTTTCATTATTTTAATATTGATAGTTTGATTTTTAAATAATTATTGAGCTTAGTTGGGTTTGAAAAGTTTTTATAAGTCATAACTCTTTATTTAATGAAATTAAGTACAAATAAACATCGATAAAAATCGATTATTTTCGATAATAACATTACATTTCAATAATTACTTTGTTTATACTACTTTGTACTTAAATTCTATTCTAAATTCTAATTATTCCTATAACTACTTCTATAAACTAATATATCTTCTATAGAACTACCTTCTATAAATACTTTAAAATAATTTTCATAATAGATATAATTCGTTTTGATAAAAATACGATAATAACGATAACCATTCTACAAAATGAGCTCCATTTTAGGGATAAAAATTTTAATTTTTGTGATAAACTTCTCAAAAAACTCCACAATTTTAAGCAAATAAGGTTTTAAAATTTTTAATGGATATTATCGATAATAAGAATGACAATTTTTTCGACAATAGTAAGAATATATCTCGATAATAACCGATAATTTTCATAACTCTAACTAATGATAACTAATTAAATATCTTCTATCTTCTATTATTGAGTCTATTATCTTATATCCTCAAAATTGCATTTAAAAACTCAGAACCCTTCTAGTCTGACTCGATAGGTCTCGATAACAATCGATAATTTAGATAAAAAGCTTCGATAATAAATCAGTTACTGGAATCTCTTTCAAAGACAACACACTCTTCCCCTCGGGAGGGGGTAACTCTATTTAAAAAGTTAAACGCCCAACTTAAGCCCATCAACCATCAACTTGTTCTATAAGTATCTTCAAATGGAATAATTGTATCTCAACTTTTATGAAAAGCCGCACTTGAGAACTTTGAAACACGTGTGTGTATGAGTGTGTGTGTGTGTGTGTTAGTTCTTTGGCTGCTGGAATGTCAATCCCAAGTCTAAGGACAAGTAATGTTTTCAATCGAGAACATTAGTTAATTAAAAATAATAAAGTTTTCCGGTAAAGTGCCTGGCATTGGCATCGCTTCTCTGACCTTTTTTTCTGATGAAAGTTTTCCCTTTTTCCACATTTTCCGTTTAACATTTTCAATTAGGGAAAGTTGGATGTGTTTCTGGCTCTTCTCGTAAAGGAAATTAAAATTAAAATTAAAATTAAATTATTTGAGTTTTTTAAGCTCTACTTTTAAACCTCAAGGAATATCTATGTACTTCTGGATATATGACTTAATTGAGTACCTTGTCTTTACCTCTTGGAATCCTCTTTGGGATGTCCTTTATCGGCAGTTTCGTCTTCAGTCGTTTCGGCCTCTAGGTGGCACTTAACATTGCACTTGGGTTGGGTTTGGGCTTTAAGGTTGTGGGTTCCAATCGATGGGGATTATATGAGACTATTTTCAGTCTTTGTTTTGTTTCGATTTTCTCGTTTAAAAGAACAATGCCATAAATGTGCACTAAAGAAAATTAATAAAAATTTGTTAATTAAATAAAATAATATAATTTCTCTCAGTGTAAGGACTTAAAGATACAGGAACTCAAAGATACATTCACTTCAGGAACATTGAGAGCAGCTTTGTTGGTATTACCTTGGAATTGCAATGCATCTTCAGCCGGAAATTTATTTTTCTTTCTGGCTTTGACGTTTATACTTCTTTATTTTCTCTTTTCTTCTTTTCTTCTTCCTTCTTTATCCTATTACTTTCTAGGAGTATTTTCCAGGTATTTCCAGCAGGGAACTCCAATTTAAAGTTGAACTTCTTGGGCGGAAATCAAATTGAGTGTTAAAAAGCCTTTAAATATGCATAGTAGTTTCTCTAGCCAGAACTGCCACCACATCCCACCCCCCGCATGGTGGGGCTTCCAGGGGTCATTGGGCGTTTCTATGGGGCGCATATGGCCCAAGTTATTGAAGGGTCATTAGCTGAATTGGAACTGAACGTCTCTATCCCACTCATACGAGTACATGGAAAATTAAAAACTACACGAAGCTTGAGTTTATAAATAAACACACTATGGACTTGTTGAATACTCTGTGTTTTTTCTTAAATATTTATTTTTTTTGGTATAATATTCTTGTTTAATATTTTTTATAATTTCTTTAAAAAAATCGATATTTATGAATCAAAATTCATAGCTTGAACAATTTTTTTAAGATTATGCCAAGTTTATGGACAATTTTTAGAATACTTTTAAACAAATTTTGTACTTTTTTAGAACAAATTTAGTAGTAGTTTTGAAATTCAGAAGTAGTTTTGAATTTTTCAAAAACTATTTTCAATATATTGCTGAGTATTCCTTACAAACTGTACAAAAAAGAACCAAACTCCCGTTAAAGCTTAAAATAAAATAACCTAATGGGTAAAATAACGTCTAAATATTTTTAGAAAAAAAAAACAAGAAGGAAAAACCCTCTTCGATTTGGTTTTTTATGTTGCCACGAATTTGTGTTTGCGGTTTGGTTCGATGTGTCGATGTGGCAGTATCAGTGTTGCTGGCTTGTGTGGCATATGCCCCAACAATAATCAATAGATTTACGTCACTGAATGGCAGTCGGGGCTTTTGCCTTTGGTTACTTTGGGTTTTAGTTGCTTTTGGCCGACATTTCCTAGAGGAGAGGAGAGGAGAGGGAGAGGAAGGCCTCTGTTTGGTGTCGGTTGTTACAGGTTTTCAGGTTTCACTTTTTGCTCTCGAACTAAGCCAGAAATAAACATGGCCAAGAGTCGAGAGTCGTTGGTATATATACATATATATGGGTATATATGGTATATATGGGTATGGACAGTAAAGGAGAAGGAATTGTAGCAATTGAAGGACACTTGTTAAATACTCATGTCAAGTCCTCTGGTGCTTAATTAATTTTCGATTTCGATTTCCATTCCTGTTAATGGAATTACAATTCAGTTGCAGTTTCAGTTCTCATTCCTTGCTTTTTCAAGGTAAAAATTATTTAATTCAATTGGAATCCATAGGGATTTTCATTTCATACAACATATATAAATCTATCTATCTATATATACATACAATTATTGTTTTTTAATTCCCCTCCCCTAGCTATCTGTAAACATTTTCTCTGATTTTGTTATTTTTGTTCCTCGAGGTTTGCAAAACAATTGCCATTCTGGATAGAATATTCTCTCTGGTTTTGCGGTGATTTCGCCAATAATAATCATTTGCCAAAAATGTATATAGATATTCCATTAGTATTTCGCTCAGAGCCATCATTAAATACTATATATATATAGTAGTATAGTATAGTATAGTTGTATGGAAATTTTGGGCTGCATTCTGGTAGCAGGTTTGTGATTTTTAATGAGATAACTTTTAATTGCGGATTTTTGCTCATTTTGGATATTAAATTTTAATAGTTTTTTGTTTAAAAGTTAGATGTTGCTTGGGCTATAATCATTTTTGGCATTTATTGCATACTTTTGAGCGCTTTTAAGGGGTATCTCTTGAGTTTAGTTATGGAATTTTATTCGATTTAAGATTTAAGGTGAAGATATAGATAGGGGAATATATCTATCGTCCAAATTTTATTTTAGTAGTTTCTTAAGACCCTAATTTTATTGAATTTTATTCGATTTTAGCGTAAAAGTATTTATATAGATATTTATATTGGTGAGAAATAATACAACTGACATCAGAATTTATTAAAAAATATACCAAAAATAAGTTGCTGCATACTTCTAGGCGCTTTTAGGAGTTCTATTATTATATTTATTAAATATTATGGTATTTTAGCTTTAAAATTAGTTATTTCTTATGACTTACAAGTATAATAACCTTTCTGGCATTAAAATATATTTAAAAGAAGATACAAACATTTATAAAAATTGTCCAAATAAGCTGATTTTTAGTCTTTCAAACAGTTAAGCCTAAAAAAAGACATAAATACCAATAGTACCTTATAAACCCCCCTCATATAGTACTCATTTATAGTACCTCAAAGCCATTTGATTTTAAAAATTTCCCAAAATTCCCCTTAAAATTCTAAACAATTTCCGAAGCTTTTCAATTAAAAGTGTTGGCCCCAAAAATCTAATTTTCTGGCCTGTCTATTAAAACATATAATCGATATGAGCCGTGACCTGAATTAATGCCACCTCCCCTACCCCCCTGGGGAAGTGGCAACCAGATGGTAGCTTCGCATGTCACCAATTTCTGGCGCCCCCTAGGCCCACTGTGCAACTGGTTTTTTGGGGGGGCCCACTGTAGGTAATTTGCACGCTTCTGGTGTGGAAATAGTTGGCATTTATTTAGCTTTGTCTGCCCACACTGAGTACACTGTAAGAATTAATTAATAAAATTAAAAATAATTAAGATTTCTATAAAACTGGTTTAAAGAGTAGCTGGTCTACTGCCGATTTCTCGCAAGTCTGGAGTCTCAATTTCCAGCCCTGTCCACTGCACTTTTTTTTTTCTTTCTCTCGTTTATCGTACATTATGCTGGCATGTCGTATATATATATATATATATATATATATATATTTGATTTCTACCATGTTGCTATGTGAGTCATGCTGAGCTGCCATCGAGGCTCCTTGGTGTGTTTCCAGTACCAGTTTCCAGTACCACAATCCATCCACACAACCCGGTGCGTCACACATTTCAAGATTGTATCTGCTGCGATTTATTTTTATTTTTATTTCTTTTATTTTGTTTTTTATTTTATTTATTTATTTGTACACCATGAATGGCAAATTGGAAACCGGAAAGACGCCGCAAAAACTCCACGGGAATTGGAATTGTTGAGGAAACTATCAAGAAAATTGTGGGTGGCATGGTGGGTGGCAGGGTGGGTGGCATGGTGGGTGGTGGTATATAGTCTCTCTTCTTATCAAAAGCCATTCATTCATTCGTTCGTTTCCTTTAGAAGCTATCAACTTGATTTAATTTAAGAAAGGTTTTGGTTTTCTTATTCGATTTCGTTTTTTTTTTTCGCTCCTCAACTTGTATTTCAGCTTTAAGAGTCTTCTGTTTTAAACTTTTTATAGCCGATATTCTATTTTTAAATCATCTCTAATATATTATAAGGGGGCTTCCCACACTTGATGATTACTTGGCTCTGTTTGTTTATAAAACTTTTGTTTATCTGAGAACCTTCTGTTATTTTTTATAAGAACCTCTCCATCATAGAGAGTACTTTGAGTACCAAACTTGACCCGAATCGACTTGTTATCAGCAGTACTCCTGCGATGTCAATGCATCCATTATCGGGTACTACATATATATATATATATGGCACTCGTTACTTGGGTCTTATTTTCGCTTAAATTGATCTGCGCCCGCCCAGATCGTGTTCAGAACAATTTCTATATTGATTCCAAATGCTGCCTTTCCATCACGTTCACTTTGCCCAGTTGACTGCTTTGGAAAAGCGATGTCGTCGGTAAATCAATTCAATTATATACTAAATAGATTTTATTGTTAGGAAATATATTTAAAATAAGACATTTTTTATTAATATATATCTTTTTTGAATTTTTTAGGAACGGCGTTAGCGTGGAGGGAGCTACACACAAACAGGTCGTGGATCTAATCAAATCTGGAGGAGATTGCCTTACCCTGACGGTGATATCGGTGACACAACAGGTGGGTTTTTGCCAAGATATTTAAACCTTGTAGAGGGTGTTATTATTTTAGGCTTATATTTTGACACTTTTTGAAAAATATGTCTTGAAATATATATTGTTTTTATCACTAATTATGATCATATTCCTGATCCTAGTCCTTATAGACTTGTCCGTCTGTCCTTTTTGGTTGTCCTTTTGTTTCTAAACCAACTAGCTCTTCATTTTTCATGTTTTTTTTTTAGTAAAAGTTTTATTTTTTATTAACTATAATTGCTTTGAATATATACAGTATTGAAAAATATAATTTAAATATAACAGTATACACACCTTGTCCGTGTGTCCGTTTAGCTGTCCGCATAGTCTTTTTCTCTCCAAAAAAAACTATCTCCCTAATTTTCAGGCTTTCTTTTAAAGCCTTAGAGCTTATCTTTATTAAAATATAAACACCTTTATTAACTAATAACTTAGCAACATTAACTAAAACCCCTATTTCTACCCTCAGGAGGCTGATCGACTGGAACCACAAGAGGATCAGAGTGGTTACTCCTACATAGACTACTCCGACAAGCGATCCCTGCCGATTAGGTAAGTCCCTCCAAAGAACACTCTCCCATCGATATACCCTAACTCTAAAATCGTTCTTCTCTTTAAAGTATACCAGACTATGGTATTGTGAATCGGAATGGAGAACGCTACATTGTCTTCAACATCCATATGGCCGGTAGGCAGCTGTGCTCGCGTCGCTATCGGGAGTTCGCCAACCTGCACTCACTGCTCCGCAAGGAATTCTCCGGCTTTAGCTTCCCCAAGCTGCCCGGCAAGTGGCCATTTCAGCTTAGTGAACAGCAGCTGGACACTCGGCGTCGCGGTCTGGAACAGTATCTGGAGAAGGTGTGCGCCGTTCGGGTGATTGCCGAGAGCGATGCTGTACAGGATTTTCTAACCGATACCGAGGACGATATATCGGCATCGCCGGTGGATATTAAGGTTATGCTGCCGGACCATGAGGTGAGCACCGTTTCGGTGAAGAAATCCTCCAACGCCCAGGTGGTGTGGGAGATTCTGGTGCAGCGCGCCAATCTCACCGCCTATACGCAGCAATACTTCTACCTGTTCGAGATCGTTGAATATAATTTCGAGCGGAAATTGCAACCGCACGAGATACCCCATCAACTGTATGTACAGAACTACAGTACCGCCTCCTCCACCTGCCTATGCGTCCGACGATGGCTCTTCTCCGTTTCCAAGGAGCTAACGCTGCCGGAGGGCGAACAAGCCGGTCGCTTTATATTCTATCAGGCTGTCGATGAAGTGAATCGTGGAAATATCCGTGCCGACGGCCGTCTCTACGAGCTGAAGGCACTCCAGGACGCCAAAAAGGCCGCCGATTATTTGGCATTGGCCCGCACACTGCCCGGCTATGGGGACGTTGTCTTTCCCCACTGTTCCTGTGATAGCCGCAAAGAGGGACATGTTGTGCCAGCTGTGGGTGAGTTTCAACCATACAATATAGTATTCGATCCTATATTTAACTATTTGATTTGGTTTTGCAGGCATGAAGAGCTTTCGGCTGCACGCCTGCCGCGAGGATGGCTCGCTGGAGGCGCAAATGGTCGAGCTGACCTGGGATAGCATCACACGCTTCGAGAGCGACGAGGAGTCCATGTCCTTTTGCTTTCAGTACAATCGTCCAGATAAGCCAGCACGTTGGGTTAAGGTCTACACGCCATATGTAGGTTTATAATGGAGTTATTTTTTCTTTTTGTCTTTTTTTTGGCTTGAAAGCAGGAGTTAGTAGAGTTTTTAAATATAGATATTTATTAGATGATTTTTTTTTATATGGTTCTTATTAATCTTAAATTGTAGGCTATTTAGTTACATTTTTTTCATGAATATATGTCGTTTTAATTTCAATTATACCAGTTTTTTTACTGGCTTCTAAATTAAATACAACTTTAAAGACTTAGCCTTGAAATTAAACCCTTATTCAGCTAAATTTAGTCTTTTTACAAGAGTTATTTACTAAAAAACTAACTCTCCACGATTTTTTAAACGATTTAAGGTTATGTTGCAAATAAAATGACATATGCCGACCACAAATAAACATGTTTTGACATGTCTTCAAGGATAAATATGTCATTTTGAAACATGTAGTCGCGAATTATGTCATTTTCTTTAAACGATGCCCTCTTATACCAGACCCTTGTTAATAGATAACTATTATTATTTAATTAGTCTTTTAAAAATTATTTAAATTATAAAACTAAACTAACTCCTGCTTTTGCTGCTCCTACAAGCTTCATTTATTCAAGCTTCAACTTAATTGGCCAAAGTGCAATTATAAAGTGCAAACATAATACCAAAATAATTGCTGCCCAGCTTAGGGGCCAAAAGAGTTGGTTGCCAAAAAAAAAAAAAAGGGCAAAGCCCATAAAAGCAACTATTTCTGAGGAATATAATTTAATCCGTATATTTTCCATGGTTTCCACCTCCAACAGCATGCATTCCTTGCGGACTGCTTTGATCGCATCGGGGAGGAGCGCAAGTGGGACGATAGCGGTGACTAGGACAGGCCATTTGCCAAGGACAGGCCAGGACGAGAGCTGGAGCAGATTAAAAAGCAACCACCCACAACCACCACCACAACCACTACAATCCCGAACATCACCAGAAGAGCTGAGGCATTGCACATTGTTCGTTAGCCTTCACATCCTCCTACTGGAAACTCTGGACACTCCACAGGCACATCAGCATCCACGCCTCGCTCCAGACCAAGCTTTCGGCTCCAAGCTTTCTACAGAGATAACTCTTGCAGTTTGGGCTAACCAGGTCCTGCTAGTATCCATAATTTTTTTGTTTTTTTTTTTCTTGTGTGTATTTTTGTCAAAAATTATCCATAAAATAGCATATATTATATATATATATATTGTAAAGTATAATTAGCCTTGATATATATACATTTTCATATATATATATATATTTATAATTTGTACAATGGACTTACTTGAAGCAATTGCAATCGCCTCGAAGCAAATAGTTGATGGAAAATGTTAACAAGCAGCAACAAAAAAGAAAATGTTTCAAATGTTTTTCGGCACCTTTAGCACATAGAACATAAAAAAAACAAAAAATAAAAAATAAAAAAAAAACAGGCACCAATTTAGATCAAGATCAAGCAGAACCGACGATTCTCATATGAAATATATATACATATATATATATATATTATATACAAAAATACATAATATAAACAAAACGAAACAAAATATATAGCAAAGTATATTTAAGCCTCAACCTCAGCGTACTATATATACATATATATTTAATTCATACATTTTTCATATGATTTTTGTTTAATTTTCCACCTTGTTTACACTTGCTGCTAAAAAAAAAAGAACAAAACAAAACATAAACGTAAAGAAAATTGTAAAAAGTCAATTTTAATTATACACAGAAAATAAAATCCATCTTATATACAAGAGAAGAAACAAAAAAAAAACGTAAATATTTAGAAAGAAATCACCAAGCATTGCTAATTTAATTATTTGTATGCAGAAATCAAATAGTAATCATAAATAGGCAACAAAACGGATTAGAAACCAAACGAATTAAAAATTAAAAAATGAATTAAAAAACACAAAATAAAATGTTGAAATTATTGTACTCATTCGAAACAAAACTAAAAAAAACAAGAAACTTTCTATAGAAATTGTTAGTTAACTTTAAGGTAACGTTAATAGTTATTGATCAAAACGAAACTCAAACTCAAAACTCAAACTAAAAAATAAAAAAAAACAAAAAAATAATAATAAAAAAATACAAGCAAAATCGAACTCAAACCAAGTTAGAAAGAGACGGCAGACGGGCGGTAGGAAAGTGAAGGCATATGAATAGCCGAAAGAGATGGAAACAGAAACACAATGACACTTCAAAACACGATTTAGAAGCAGAACATAAACACCATATTACATAAACACTTATATATAACATATATACATATATATATATACAACAAAACAAACATTTATCAACGATGCAAGTGACGTCTGCTTGTGATATTTACAATTTACACAATGATTATAATTAATTTTACGTTACACACTACATTATTAAATCGATTCCATGCATTATTGTTTCGCATCTGTATCTATATATATATATATATATATGTATTGGATTCGTTAATATCTCAATGTGCAGTCCACCACGTAATTTTTTTTCGTAATTTGTACAATGTATTTATTATGCTTATGCTTAGTTTTAGTCCTAAAAAAAAAACAAGTAATAATGTGAATTTAAAATTATCATTACTCTTACTCTATTACGATTATAATTATGATTATTCTCAATTTTTTGTCGTCGTTTTTTGGCCATTTATTGTAGATTTTTTTATGTGTATTCCATATAATTATGAATTATGAATAATACTATACAACTAATAGCACTCAGTCCTTGTTTCCGTTTTTCTTTTTTATTTTTTTAATGTTTATTTGTTTATTACATTGTCATCGTTAAAAAAAAGAAATAGAAAGTGTTTGGGGGTGTCTCGTAAACAACATATATCTCGAACAGCAAAATATATAAATAACATTCCTTAAAATAAAAATATACAAATAATTATCAATGTTTTCTTACACATTTAATACAAAAGAAATCAACAAACAAATTACAAAATAAAAACGATTAAGAACTGGGAAAAATTCTCATAACTCAACTAGACGAACAACAACAAAATCACTTAACAAATTTATTGAAAAAAAAAACAAAAACAAAAAAGCAAAAAAATAAAAAACAAATTGCATTTTTTCCCTTTTCAAAATTATATTTGATTCGTTTTTATTAGGAATTCTTTTTTATAAAATATTCGGAAAAAGGTTTGTATATATTTAAGATGAAGTACCAGGTATCATATAGTCTTCAAATAAACCACTTCTGTTGTAACAACTGCCAATAATAGTAAATGACACAAAAGCCAATATGAGAGTTGGCCAACTTTGGATCGATCCGAGATCTGAATATCAATTAATTCTGAACTATAAAAACTTTTAATTAATTCACAAACGCTATTGTTTTCACAATTTTGTTTCGCATTGATATTCCCATGTAGTAACCAAAGTACAGGACACAACCATTAAAGGTAATAAGACAACAGCATTTAGTTTCACTGTAGTTTATCACTAAGTGTAATAAATTGTGAATGGTTATGAGGGGTTTTTTGTTTTTGTTTGTATCATTAAATCGGTTTATTACCGCGTCGAATATTGTGATTCAGTCTGATTGCAGTTATACGCTTTGGATTAGATACGGTACTTACTGGCTATAAAGGATATAGAAGGAGGTGATATAGGATTTATAAGAAAATAAATAAAGGGACTTAAAATAAATATTTATGATAATATAATCATACATCTCTCATATATTATTCCATTTTTTAGGTAACAGGAAGTAATACCTATTTATCTTCAACACCTGTATTACCCATATATTTCCCCTTCTTGGTCCTCATATAGCTCTCCTCATAAATACAGACCAATCATCAAATATTTGCCCACTTGTCGAGAATTTATGAGTGCAATTTGTTAAACAATATTGTGAATTAGTTTTATTATTCCGTCCCGGTATCTCAAATGGATCGAATCGTTCAGGTAGTATACGTATCAATATATATATGTGTATATATATGGTGGGTATGTCTATTTATATAGCTTATCAGGTAACACATGTAATTATTAAAAACCGTTGGATTGTCTGATTTTTCTGACCGATTTTTTTTTGATCGGATTGGCTCTTGACTTTTTTTTGTTCCACTTGATTAATTTTTTTTATAAATAATATTTTTTTTGTCCTACTGCAACAAGGTCGTTAATTCTGGCCCACAGAGAGAGAGAGATAGAGTGAGATCGAGTGAGATTATAGCCTAATTAGTCAAGCAAACAAATGCGATCAACGAATTTGTTTATGACTTAAAAAAACCGAATTTAATTAACAAAGTCAATACGAGAGAGTTCAAACAGCAGCCGCTGGAAGAGGGAAACGGATTACCGACCATGATGGGCGTAATCAGTACACTGAAATAAAAAATGTGTAAAAAGGACACGTGACTGGGGAATATATATACATATATATATAAAGATTGGTTGCCATTTTCAAATAGTTTTTTGAATTTTTTTGTAGTTATTTTATAAAGTTAATTATACACTTTAATTGTTTGTTTTTCAGATCTTTAAAATATACATAGTTGAGCAATAAAACATGAATTTCTTAATATTTTCTTTACAAAAATGTGAAAACTTTTTATTTTAAAATCTTAAAAATGAAAAAAATAGGTCAATAAGGGAATTCTTAATTAGTTCCAAAACATAAATATTATACCTATGCTTTTGGAATTATGTTTACATGGCATAATATTTTTAAAATATATTTAAAAGATTTAAAAATCCTAATTCCTTAATTTCAAACCTTAAAACCCATACCAATAGCTGCTATTATTAATAATTTTTGGCGGCAAATACTTAGCCATATTACAATTAAGAGAAAGTGCCTTGTTTTTGTATTTTATTTTAGCATTTCTATTTTTGGAATTACTTATCATGGATTTCAAATGCTATATACACGTGATGTACCAAATATGTGAATGTTTAAACTATTTCTGTCAGTGTGCGATTATGGCCAGGTCGATGATAAGCGCTGATTAAAAGCAAACACCGATGATGGCAATCGAAGCTCCAGCCGCCCAGTCCTCCCCCTCCTTTCGCGCGCCAATCTCTCGCCGCTCGAGAGCTCTTCTGCTCCTCGGCCACTCTCCTGCCGGTTGGCTCGCTCTCGCTTTGTTTCCGTTCTCGCTCTGTTGGCGGTTTCTGGCCCGGCTCTCAGCCCTTTCCCACATCATTCGCCAGTGGAACGCGATCGCGTCAAGTTCGCGTCATTTTCGCACAAAAAAAAAATAAAACGATTCACGCATTTTTGGTTGGAAAATGTCCCAATCCGGGAATTGGAATTCCCCATCCGGGGGTGGCGCCGCGCAGGCGCTGAATGGCCAACATCCGGAACTAACCTATGCAGATGCCGACACCGATGAGGAGGAACTGGAACTGGACTCCGAGCAGGAGCAGGAGCAGCGGGAGAAGCGTCAGCTCCTCGATAGATCTATGAGCCGGAAGCAGTCGCTCAGCGAGCGCAGAAATGTGGAGCTGCCGCTGCTGAAGGTTGTGGACGAAAAGGATACACCATCGAAGGCATCTCCTGCAGAGCCCCCCTCCCCGGAAAAGTTTGCTCCCGGACTTCGGCGCAACTCCATATCCCTGCCGTCGGGAATTAATGCCCTGGATCTGGAGGCACTGCGTCTGCGACATCAAATGCAGCCACAGGATGCTCTGGATGAGGAAACGGTGAGTTTTATGGTATTTTTTTTTTAATTTAAAAAAAATATACTAAATAATTTAAGAAAAAAATACCAAGTAATGGGTAGAAGAGGTTTCTTATTTTTGAGGTTTTTTGTAAAAGAATCTTGAATCTTTTCTTGTTTTTATGGTTTTTAAATAGTTTCCTAAAATGTAAAATATAGTATTTTATAATTATTATGACTTTCTACAATTCTGAAACACTTTTTCATCTTAAATTTGAACTCAAACTGTCTTGTTTTATTTATTTCGCTTTTTTTAAAACAAAAACTTTTGGTTTGAAACCTTTTAACCAATTAATATTGTGAAAAATTAAGAAAGTCAGTTTTTTAATGAATTCGTATAAATAAATTAGGGTTACAGAAAAAAAATTCCCCAAAAAAAAAATAATATCCAGCCGTTAATTGAGATTTAATTATAGTAAGTCGGTAAACAAGCCGCATGTGACACAAAACCCGAAAACCAGTTAATAATCACATGATTCTCTGATACCCAAAAGGAATATAAACATATATATCTTTAACTGTTTTTTTAAATAAAATTATAATACGTATTAGAGTAAATTATGGCTTCAAAACCGAAGTAAAAAAAAGCCCTAGATTTTAAAAGGTGGCTCTTAAAAATTATCATAACGATTTAATGCCGACAGGCTTTTAACTTTGGTAACAAATTTATTTGATGGGAAATCGAAATGCAAACCAGTTTATTGGGCTTGACTCGTCAAATTGAGCGTTCGATTGATTTTCGAAGCCACCCACAAATATTTGCATTAAAATCAACATTTTTCATTTCCCCCCACAATGCCGTGGGAGACTTTGTCAATTAATTTTTTTTATTTACCTTTTTGCTTGATTTTTTTTTTATCCCAGAACTCATTATTAATGTCAAGCCAGAGAGCAGGTATGACTTGCGCTAATTATAGAGCTGCAAATGAGAAGCCGGGCGGGGGAGTGTCGGTGGCCGTGTATCGTGGTGATGCGACCACCACTGCGTATGTGTAATTTTCTGCCGCAACCAGGCAGCACACATACGCACTGTTGGCTTTGTCATTTTCTCGTTTGTTTGCCTGCCAGCCCGAAAGTATGCTTCATTTTTTGTGCAAGCACAGGGATTGTTGATTGAAAAAGCCAGAAGAAGATAAACATGGTTTTTATTTAAATTATATTGAGTGGGATATTAATAAAAAATAAGTATTAAATAATAAACAGTTTTTATGAAATATACTTACGTTATATGTATGTATTTTTGGGGCTTTTTTAAATGAGTTTTACTTGTTTTTTTTGGACATTTTGTATTGAACTTCTTTAAAGTTGCAACTGTTTCTTTAGTTAATGTTTTTATTTAAAAAGAAATATTTTGTGTTTTTTTTTAAGGTTTTTTTCAAATCTTTATCTTAACTGCAAACTTTTAGAGTTGTTCTAATTTTTTGTATGTTAATATAAGGAAAACATCATATTATTTTTTTTAAATAGTTAAACAAATAATTGTTTAATTTAAATTTTAAAATCACCAAAAATTTTAATTAAACTAAAATTAACCAAACCCGGTAACAACTAAACCGAAACGGGTACAAACTAGAACAAAAACCCGCCTATTCCATTGACTTCCCACTAACCGGTTATAAAATGTGAAATTGAGAAATTTCTACACCGCAAGACAGTTATTTATGGCCAGAAGTCACGATTTAAGGCTATATCTGATTCTGAATCAGAATCGGGCTGGCTGCCGGCTTGGTAATGAATTTACGACTCTCGGGTAATTTTTATGAAATCAAAAAGCCCATTTCCAAGGCATGGGTTTTCAAAGGTATAGATATAGTGTGTTTTTTTGCCAAGTGTGGGTGTGAATATTCGCACTCGGCACTGTTTACCGTCAACGTTGACGTCGACTGAAGCAGCAGCGGAGGCAGAGGCAGCGACTGAAGCAGCGACAGCGAGTCTAGCGATTAAAACGCATAAATGGCAGCGAAATCGACGCTTCGGAAACAATAGCAATACGACCATTATCAGTGCGGTTAACAGTTCGGATCAGATCGTCTCTCTATATAATAATATACAATATATATAATTTGTATTTTGTTCGTTTGTTGGTGAAAAGTTTGAAAAAAAAAAACAAATTCGAGTTTCAAAAATGAGTTCTCCCAATAGTCGGTTTATTCTTTCGAGTGTGGCCAGCGAGGATCAGCCTCCGGATAGGTTGCTGGATATGGAAAAGGATCAAGACAAGAGTACCATTATTATAGAGGATTTGGTTAAGGAGAAGGCAGGTACTAAGTGTGAAATGGATATTTTTAATATGGAATATAATCTCAGGCAAACAAAACATAAAAGAAGAGCAGTTTTAAATATAAAAGTTGACAGAAACATAATTGTTTAAAGAATAATAGATAAATATGTACATACCATAAATTTATACAAAAAGTAGAAAATTATGTGAAAAATTCCTAGCATTATAGTGGGTTTTAAGAGATAAAGTTTGTTAAATAAATTACTTTACAAATTCATATTTAAAAAAAGTGGTTCTAAAGAATGTCGAGAATTTAAAGAATTCTCTACAAAATGTAATAGACCTGTAAAAAAAATCCAAAAATAAATATAATTTACTGATTTGTTTTATCATAAGCAAGTTTCTTTTTTATTAAATCCTATTTTCTTATTACTAAAAATAATTTAAATATCAAACCAGAAGTCTAGAACCTTAGCTTCGGTTTGCGGTTTAAAATATCGCATCTCGCCTTGATATTCCGGGACCTTGTTGGGTTTTTTGTTTGAGACTTTTGTGCTAATTGCACTCACCTTCCCAAGTTCAGGCAGGTGCCAAAAGAGACCCCCCACCCACTCCCCGGCCATCCAGCCCCCTTCCTAGGGCTACTTCAATTGTGAGAGTACTTGGTTACAATTGTTTAGGGTTTGCTTTATCAATTGTTAAGAGTTTGAATATTATAGAGTGTTTTTTGGTAAATAGTACTAAATATGTGTAATTCGTGGTAACGATTTTCAGATAAACGATGATGGAGCCTCCAGCCTGGGCAGTCCGGCGCCCACAACATCCGCCACCACGCCGGATAAGGGCGTCAGCACGACGACCATCAATTTCGCGAATAATACCAGTGCCAGTGCCAACGATGACAGCGATGGAGATGATGAGTTTGGCACCCGGAGACCCGTTCACCGGTGAGTAGTATTGACGGCATATATCCTATTATGAAGAGTGTTCTATCAATTAACCAGATGATTCAGATTTTATTTCACGCACTCACTCACACATAACCCCATTCATTTCGTTAATCGAGTAATTAGATTAATCAATTGAAAGTCGGTGCCTTTCTGTCGCCGAGCGACAGTAATTCAATTGTGGCGGCATTACAAATTTATGGAACGTGCCATTTCTAGTTGTTTTTATTAATAAATAAATTAAACAAAAAGGCGAAAAAAGTCTCATTTCAACCGCCCACCAAGTGTCAGTTACAGTTACGGGCAAATGGGATGCCAATTTAATTGCGATTTTTATTCGATTTTCATTTCCCGCCCCGAGCGACGAATTCCAATCATGTTTTACACTTGAAGAATTATTGGAATTTTATTAAATGAAATATATAATTAGAATTTATCCATTGGAGTATAATAATTGCCTTTACTTTCTCTCCATTCAGCTTTTAAATCTTAACCAGGTTTAGTTGAAACAACTATCTCTCAAAGTAATGCCCTATTTTAACCAAAAACTTGTACTTTTCATTAATTTCATAAAATCGCTATTTATCATAGGTATATTTTTAATATATATATACTTATACATATATTCTTTATATTATAAATCCCGCAACACACTTTCCAGACCGACTATTATTTTACATTCTCTATTATTCAAATATTTGTAGTTTACAAGTTCAAGAAAGAATTTATTACCCAAGCTTTAAATTACCTTTTTTCTTTATAATTAAAATTATTTCACGCTTTCGTAGGCAGTTGAAAGCAGTTACAAACATGTGATTAAAAGTTATAATAAACAATTATTGCCAAGGGTTTGGTTATCAGTTCGCTGGCATTGTAAATTCTAAATTGCATGACAACTGCATGTTTTTGTAATACATAGAGGTTTTTATTTTAAAATATATTAAAGGTAATTGAGTTTTTGGAAATCTATAGGTTTTTTTTTGTAATTTTTACTTTAATAAATCTTTACGAACTAATTAACTATTTAATTATAATACAAAATTAACAAAAATACTTCTTGACTTTGTTATTCCTTTTAAAGTCTTATGGAGTCGTTCTATTACAACTCGTATATTCTTGTAACTCTATATCTTAATGTCTAATTTTCTCCAAGTACAGTGCCACACTGCTATAGTCGACATATACACGCGATCTGAACAATTTAACTGCTTAAGCAAATTACGCGAGTCTCCAATCTGGGGAATGATAAGTTAATTCAGAGGAAGCCTCAGAGACTCTACAGATCTTGGAGGTTTACACAGATACTGTAGCTGTATCTCGAACTGTAGCTGTATCTTGAACTGTACCTGTATCTGTATCTGTAATTGAGCGAGTGTTATGATTTCTATACAGTAAACCCAACGACATAAACGAACCTCAACTCAGTTGATGGTTGTGATTAGGCGTGATAACATCCAGTGGGCGGGCGTGTTCCCCCAAAAAATAATCTTAATTCGATTTCCCACTATTTCGCTGAAATATAAAACTGAAATTTTTATTATTTGCCGTGTGTATGTTTACGATTTTTGAGAGCTACAACAAGCTTATCATCGCCCGTCGTCTTCTGATCTGTAAATATATGTACTTATATATAGAATTCGCTTTATAATTATGTTTATCAGCTGGCTAGACCGATTTTTTGCGTGAAATTCGTACATACACCTATACGATGTGTTTCGAAAAGTGTTTTTCATGAATTTCTTTAGTGGTAACCCAGTTTAAAATATTCGTCAGACAAATATTTTCGTCTCAATGTGTTCTAGATATTTATTTTCTGCGGTTCGTGTTCTTTTGAACTTGGGCCGACTGGGAGAGAATTATATATGACAGGCCTTACTTATCAGGCCCGTAAATGATTATGGGCTCTATCTGTTTTCCGCTAAAGAAAGACAAACGCCTTTCAACATCTTGACATTACTTAAGCACTGTTAAAAATTAAAAAAGAACACATTTTGACTAATTATAATTTTATTCAAAGTATAAGTTTATTAATTAAACTTTATGAGAAGCGCTGAGAAGAGCTGTGTTATTTTAATATCCTTGCAGGAAAGAAAATTTCTAAAATTATATCATGCTAGAAAAACTCTAGAAAAATAAAGCTAACTTAAAATTCAAGCTAAAATGTACAAAGGTTGGCAACCCTACCTTAAATAGTATGCTTTTCTTAAAGGAATGCCGAAATCCTAAAGTCAAGTAGGCTTGGCCCTTTTTTAAAAACTATCCTTGGCAGAAAAATCATCAGATTTTAGTCATTCGTCGTTCGGCATTCGACCTGGCCGGTTTTTTCTTTTCGAATTTTATTATATTTTTTTCCTTTTTAATATTTAATTTTCTTCTACAATATATTAATGTGTGTTAATTTTTTAATTTTCAAAACAAATATATGGGTTTTGATGTACTCGCTTTCTATTTGTCGTTTTTTCTCATTTTCTTATTTTTTTTATGGAAATTATTAATTATTTGTTCTCAACTTTTTACCTTTTTCCCATGGAAGAATGATATAAAGTTAGGCTGTAGAGAGGTTCCATTGATGTCAGGATAGTCTTCTTATTTTTTTTCGTTTTTTTATTTTTTTATGGAAATTATTAATTATTTGTTCACCACTTTTTATCGTTTTCCCATGGAAGAATTAAATAAAGTTAGGCTGTAAAGAGGTTCCATTGATGTCAGGATAGTCTTGTCTTATTTTTTTTCGTTTGTTTATTTTTTTATGGAAATTATTAATTATTTGTTCTCCACTTTTTATCGTTTTCCCATGGAAGAATTAAATAAAGTTAGGCTGTAAAGAGGTTCCATTGATGTCAGGATAGTCTTGTCTTATTTTTTTTCGTTTGTTTATTTTTTTATGGAAATTATTAATTATTTGTTCTCAACTTTTTATCGTTTTCCCATGGCAGAATAATATAAAGTTAGGCTGTAAAGAGGTTCCATTGATGTCAGGATAGTCTTGTCTTATTTTTTTTTTCGTTTTTTTATTTTTTTATGGAAATTATTAATTATTTGTTCTCAACTTTTTACCTTTTTCCCATGGAAGAATAATATAAAGTTAGGCTGTAAAGAGGTTCCATTGATGTCAGGATAGTCTTGTCTTATTTTTTTTTTCGTTTTTTTATTTTTTTATGGAAATTATTAATTATTTGTTCTCAACTTTTTACCTTTTTCCCATGGAAGAATAATATAAAGTTAGGCTGTAAAGAGGTTCCATTGATGTCAGGATAGTCTTGTCTTATTTTTTTTCGTTTTTTTATTTTTTTATGGAAATTATTAATTATTTGTTCTCAACTTTTTACCTTGTTCCCATGGAAGAATTATATAAAGGTCGGCTGTAAAGAGGTTCCATTGATGTCAGGATAGTCTTGTCTTACTTTTTTTTCGTTTTTTTTTTGTTTTTTTATTTATCATTTCCTTATTTTTTATAAAAATATTTTTTGAATAAAAAGGGAGTTAATTTTTTGCATTAAAACATTAAATTCAAAATCAGAAATTCAGGTAATAAGCTTTAAAAAAATTTAAAATGGAAATTAATTTTTAAAATTTCTTTTTTTTTAGTGATCGTTTCCGGAGCAGAAGGCGTGCCTCTATCGCCCCCCTCCCCGCCCTCCGGCTGAACAGCAAGGAAATGCTCGCCAGCGACTTTGATAGCCACAGTGTGGCCTCCAACCAGGCCTCCATTACCAGTGTCAACTCCCTGGCCAGTTTGCTCCGTGAGAAGATGCAGGTGAGTCTTAATTAATCCTTTCAAGGCTTATTTCCTATCTTATGTATATATCCTAATATAATATCCTCCCTTCCAGGCCTTTCCGCAGTTGATTCGCAAAAAGAAACGAGAAACCAAGGACTACAAAATTAAAATATTTGTGATCATCATGTTCTTCATTATCATTTTTCTGGTAAGCTATGACTTTTATTCAAGACTTGAAAATATTTTAAGATAAAAATAGAACAGATTTAAGTTTGTCAAACTAAATGACAGAATTTTTAAGGCATTGATAAAGGTCTTAATTTTTTTAGGCAGAGATTAAGGGCTATGGTTGAGAATTAAATTTATTATTGGTAAAGATTCTAAGAGATTGGAGAGATCAAAAGGGCAAGGTATTATAAAGGCTTTTTTTAAAGATAATACCTCTATAGAAAGAATAGCGAATAGTTATTGATAGAATTATTATAAGATACATTTTAAGAGAATTTGTCACAAAACCTTAACGTTTCAATAATAGTTGTTATAGAAACCAGTCACGAAACTTTTCGATTTCCGTATATATTATATCTAGTTTTAAATTTTTAGAAAAGTTAAATCTTTTATTTATTAAAATATATAGGTGTTTTTTAAACCTTTAAAGACGTACGCCTTTTTTAGTTTCAGTTATTTTCCAGAAAGGCTTAAAAGATTTTATTTGAAAAAGATTCTTACAAGTTTTCTCAAGAACTCGATATTTTTTCTTTTTATTTTGATGTTTTTTTTTAAGATACAATACTATTTATTAAATAAAATTTATAATAATTTTGTTTATAATTTAAATAGATCGGTTACGCCTATGTGGCCTACCATCAGCAGCTCCTGACGAAGAGCTACTTCCAGAAGATCAAATTCAACTCGAAGGACCGCATCCTGCGTATCCTGAGCCACGAGGACAAGGAGGTGATCTCCGGGCAGCTGGGCGTGACCCTGGGCTACGACACGGCGCCATTCCACTGCCTGGAGGAGCAGCGGCGGAGCGACGGCAGCGTCTGCATCGAGTGGAACGGCATCGCCCGGCTGCACATGAACTTCGAGGACAAGGGCGTCTTCCGGTGCTATACCCTGCAGTGGCAGGCACTCACGCCGGGCCTTCTGCCCACCGACTGCTACGAGCTGAAGCGGGACAATGGCCTGTGGTTCGGCGGCGGGGTCACCAAGGGCCAGGAGTGGTCACTGAGCTATGCCAACTTTGATTTTGCGCCGTACGCCTCCGGAGACTCGCAGGTGCATCAGTTCGGCAACGGGGTGAAGAGGTACTTCATCAACTCGATCGGGGTGGCGATGCAGGTGAGCGAGAAGACGCCCCTCCAGTTGGGAGTCAACCGAACGGAGAACCGCTTCTGCCTGCGGGCGGCCAACGATGAGTTCACCTTCGTGAACCGACTGACTCCGCTGCCCCAGTTGGATTACCGGATCTGCACCACGGAGGACATGCGTAGTCTGCACATGCTGATGACCCAGCAGAGTCTCTGGGATGGCCTGGGGGAGCCCGACATGATGGTGTTAAAGTCCCTGCTGAACGAGCCCGTTTGGAGGATACCCCACGACTCGTCGCCGGACTCCCTGAACGAGACGGCGATTTGTGATTACTCGGAGAGCGCCATTGCCATGGGTCTGGGCCACATCGTGATCAACGAGTTCTGGCAGGAGAATATCGGAGACTTTACGGTGGACAAGTCGCGGTTTCCCACGCTCAAGGATACCATTGCCGTCCTGCACAGGCGCGGCTTCAAGGTGGTCCTCACCATTCAGCCGTTCATCAGCACCGACAGCGCCAACTTCAAGGACGCCGTGCGTCGCAAGCTCCTCATCTACGAACGCCACTCGGAGCGCAGTATTCCGGCCCTCACCCGGTACAAGAGCAGCTCCAGTGCCGGTGTCCTGGACATCACCAACAATGACTCGGTGCCGTGGTTGCTGGAGAAGCTGCAAGCCCTCCGCGCCGAGTACGGAGTGGAGCGATTCTACCTGGATCTGGGAACGGGCTATAATCTACCCCACTACTACCAGTGCCGGGAGACTCTGGACAATCCGGACACCTACGCCCGACTCTTCACCGCCAGCCTGGAGGGCGCCGGGCTGATAGCTGTGTCCACGGCCAGTGTGGTGCCCAAGCCACCCACTTTCCTCAGTACTCCGCCCGTGAACGCCACCTGGGAGGGCTTGAAGGAGACATTAGCCGCCGTTTTGAACTACGGTGTCATTGGGTATCCCTTCGTCCTGCCGGGAGTGATAGGTGGCGACTATTTGCTGCAGCGACCCATCTCCAAAATGGTGTCCTTCTACTCCCTGGGCCAGCCGCCATTGCCCGACCAGGAGCTCTTCATCCGCTGGCTCCAGCTGGCCACCTTCCTACCCGCCATGCAGTTTGGCCACCTGCCCTCCGAGTACCGCAGCGATCTGGTCACCCGGGTGGCCCAGGAACTGAAGGAGACCCGGGAGACCGTGGTGATTGATTTGCTGATGAAGTACCTCCATCCTTCGATGAACGAGGGTCTGCCGCTGGTGCGTCCCCTCTGGATGATGGATCCCCACGATCCCGCCTGTCTCATAGTCAGTGATGAGTTTTCCGTTGGCGAGGAGCTAATAGTGGCTCCCATCTTGGAACCAGGCCGAGAGACGAGAGAGGGTAAGTTGGCATTTCTTAGCTAGAAAGAGTGTTAAGCTAATAGACCCTGTTGATTTTAGTGTACTTGCCCCAAGGGGTGTGGAAGGATGGTATTGACAATTCCCTGCGGAAGGGAAGTCGCTGGATGCACGGCTATCGAGTGCCCAAGGATAAGGTGGCCTTCTTCCGCAAAATGCCGGACAATACGAGGTTCTAGACCAACCAAAAATAGAACTAGCGCACATATATCATTCCTAGGCCAAGCCATGTGATCTAATCCAGCTCGAAGGACCAATAGCCGGCTCGAAGGACCAATCAACTTCAATGAAATAATTTTATTGGAAGTCTGGCTCGAAGGAGCAAAAGTCATTAAAGAAATACTTTACTTAAAAGCCGACTCGAAGGACCATTAGTCCTCTAAAAAATACTTGATTTGGATCCTGACTCCTCGACACAATTCATTCCAAAACATATATCCAAAGAACACATCGTGTTGTATCTGTAACTTGTATTGAGTAAATCCTAAAAACTAAACATAAAAATCTATAAATATATATATCTATATAAATATCGTTAAGCCCGCAATCGTAATACATAGTTCTACAAATCTAGATTAATTAATTAACCTTATCTTCTATGTAATTTCTTTTTCGTTTTTTTTTTGCTTTTTTTTTTTTAATATTTTTAAGTACATCTGGGATGATCGACATTCGAAATTCTTAAAAGCTGAATAAATATGCTCCATTAAATGAAATAAATATATGGATATATGTGGGGTAGTTCTATGCTAGTCCTTAGTTCGGCACTCCGGTAATGTCGCTTCGCAGGGTTCCATTTCCGGTGGTTTGGTCAGAAGATTACATTCCGTGTCCGCCACCACCACGTCGTGCTGATCCAGACACACCACGGATCGACGGCGTTGGGGCAGGGCGCCGGCGCTTGGACGGCAGGTGACGGGACAGAATTGCCAGGGTCCTGGCCACCAGTGAGCCGGACAGGGCTGATCCGAGCAGCTCCTGGTCTGACGGAGAGGTCTCTTGTTCTTGGCGTGCGTCCAACACGGCAGGGTATCACCCAGAACTGAAAAATATACATAATCAAGGTTAGAATTCTTAAGAATGTGAGGGGATGAAGTCCTCACCTTTGCCATTCTCCTGGCAGACTGGCTCCCGGTGCTGGACTCCGCCTCCGCAGGTGGAGGAGCAGGCAGTCCAGTTGCTGAGGCGCCACACGAACTGCCTGCCGGCGGAGACATTGAGGGCGGGCAGGGTGAACTCGTAAAAGATGCCGGAGTTGCTCTCATTGCCACGTACAATGGCCTGCAGGATAAACAAGGACTATAAGATACCCCATACTTTGGAAGAATATTGCCAGATAGGATCTTACATATAACGTTATGGAATGCTGGATGGGCTGAGGTATCGTGATGGTCTCCTTCTCATCGACCCGGTCGTACAGGCTCTCCGCTCCGGCGATCTCAAACTCCCCGGGCATCGATATAAGACTATCCCCATTGAGATAGAATCGATCTGAGTCCTGACCATTCTGGCCCACCCGACCCACGGCCAGGAAGTGCGGCGAGTTGGCCTCCTCCCGGATGAGAATGTGCCGGGCCCTGGGCGGTATCGTGACTATCTCGACGTAGGCACCGTCCCGGACGGCGAAGGCCGGAAAGGGCTCCGTGTAGACATCCCTCACCGGCTGGCACTGATCGCCAGAACCGCCACAGACACCGCAACGATCGTCCTGCATCTCCGAGTCGACGATCCAATCGCAACCAACTTTCTGAACAAAAGGCAGATCGGTTTAGGATCAGGAACATGACAATATGGATCCAGGATCCAGCACCCAGGACCTTACCTTGCAGATGCCGTCGATGCACATGTTGTTGGTGCCCAAAGTGCAGGGAGTTCCATCCAGTACTGTGGCGCCCCAGTTGGCGATGATGGTGTCGTCCACGTCAGTGCAAAACAGGCGACACGGATTATCTGGTATGGTAAAAATATATATGTATATAAGGGTCACTTATTGGAAAATATATCAAAGGCTTATAGCTATTTTCTAAGCAGTTCTTGGTTAGATCCCAGAGCGATATCTATATCTGATCCAATTATAATCCCATTCTTAATCGGAATATCTTAAAAGATTTGTGTATCGATTCTGCGTCGATCTGCATTCAAATCTGTCTATAAATTCCCCGTTTTATATTTTTCTAAATTTTATAAAGGAACCCATTACAAATTTCAGCATATTTACTTATGACTCTAAGCGATGTCTATATCTTTTCCATTTCTTATCCGATTCTTGCTCGTAATACCTTAAAAGATTGTTATTTCAATTCTCCAACAATCTGCATTAAATAACTCTCTTAAAATTTTTATTTCCTATTTTTAAAAATTTTTATACTGAAACCCTCTTTAAAATCCAGTATATTAACTTCTCCCTCTAAGCCCCACCAATATCGTTTAAAATAAACATCCCATTCCATCAAGCAATACCCTTCAATATCAATTCCCCACCAATCACAGAACCCGGATAAGAACCGGATATCATAAAATAAAAAAAAAGGTCCAAGATGTTTACTTACTTTTATCGAAGAAGGGCAACCACTTATAGGTGGCACCCTGGTAGCTAACATTATCGAATTTGGCGCACTGCTGAGCCCGGAAACTGGGCTCGTACTCCGGACACGGACGCTTCCGGCACACCTTGTACCGTTTCCGTTCGCCGATGCAGAAGACACCACCGTTGGCAGGTACCGGGGAGTCGCACTCCCGCTGCTGGGTGGAGACGCCGCCGCCACAGCTTCGAGAGCAGTCGCTCCACTCACTCCAATTGCCCCAGCCCCCGTTGACGGCGGCCAGCTCCTCCCGGCGGACGCACTTGCCGTTCTGACACCACTTGTTCCGGCCGCAGGCGGTGCCCGGGGCGGTGGGTCGCATGTGGGTGACGCACTCCCCGTTGACGCGACACCACAGCGTCGAGCAGAACTCGTGGGGGGCGGAGCAGGAGCCCACCTCGCTGTCGTTCGTCAGATTGAACTGGAGCCGGCACTGGCCCCGGGCATTGTACCTGGCTCCGGGCAGCTCGTCCGGATAGTTGTACTCATCCAGCGGCGTGGGCGGATCATCCAGGCACTCGCCCAGTCCCTGGCTGGAAATGTAATCACAGGATGGAAAGGTTTTCTTTAGAGGTCTAGTGTTACAATAGTTACTGACTCCAGGAAGTGGGTGATGTACTTCCGGCTGCAGTTCGACCAGCAAACCTGCAGGGTGTCCGCTCCGAAGGTGGGGGTCATGATGTGGACAATGGGACCCACCCGGGGATGGCAGCCAATCTTGGCAGTGTCGTGGAACATGCCGAAGCTAAAAATAAATTGGAAGAAAAATATTTCAAAATTAGATTAAAATTATGAATATTTATTAAATATATCTATCATTTATTGAAGAGTTTTGAAAAATCTATACCTAGTTTTTAAAAACAAAACATTTCTTAGAAAGATGTTTTTGAAAAATCTGTAGTTTAACCTATTTTATAATAGAATCTTATATACATATATCTTATATAAAAATTCGTATGAAAACCATATGATATGAGGTTCGAAACCGACACTACAAAGTTGCATTTTTCTGTCAAGAAAAAGCTAAGAAATTAAAAACCTGATTATTATAATAGTAATTCGTAAAATAATAACCAATGCAGAGCAAATGGCTTCTGGCCTAAACAAGCGTGTTTATATCCGATTAAAAAGACATTAACTCGTACAAAAAAAAAACAAAGAAAAATTAAAAAATTAAAAATCAAATCGTGACACTGTCCGGACCACCTGTTGCTCCCGCCCAGGGTGAGATGGCTGGAGATTCCGGCCGGTCGACTTACACAATTAATACAAGTACCCACCGGAGTCGAAAGGGGGCGGACCAGGACACAGAAAGAAAATTATAATACGCTATTTTTTAAAAACAGATTTTCTTAAAAAAAAAATTCTTCAAAAATTAGCCTTTTATATATACGTTTTAGTATATGTATATTTATTTGGTTTTCTTACAAAATTTCTCTCAGTGCATCACTGACTGACTGAGCCAATTTCGTAGCGATCACGCTAGACTAGCTGACGGCCACTTGGCTGAGTTTGCAAAAAAAAAAATAATAAAAAATTTAAAAAAAAACACTTAAAAAGTGAGAAAAAAATAAACAACGACCCACAGTCAGTCAATTGGAAACTTGGTTCCGATCTGAACCAATCCCCAGCCACTGGACCCCCCCGGATTCCCCGGACCCGAGGCGATAAGCCAGCCAAACCGGACCCGGACAACATCGACTACGTTGGCTATACATGGGTGTAAGCTTTCATTCAATTTCAATTTAATTCAATTCAATTTCAATATGATTCCACTTGACGGAAGTCACTATGAATCACTAAGTACTTTTCAGAAGTACCTGAGAGGTTTTCGGATCATTTTTTAAGGGGTATTTTTTATAAATATATTTTTTATACTTCAATTTCTAACTAAAAGGTTAATTCTTTACAGAAATGTTAGAAAATTTCAATATAAATAGTGACTTGTTCAGTTATTTTTCTTAAAATTTCAAATATTTTTATAAAATTATTTAAAAAAACAAGTTTTTAAACAATATTTTGATAGAGAATCTTAAATTATAAGATCATAATGCTACAAAATATCTAAGTATCTTTAAATAATACCTCTATAAAATTTATTAAAATATTTTTATTTGAAAATAAAGTGACTTTGTCACTTGGTCATCTCTAATGGAGCTCGACTAATTGAGTTTGAATCGTAGCAGGAAGCCGGGGCATCAAGAGGTGACACCGGAGGCGGGTTTGGACTCAGTCTGAGTCCGAATCGGAGTCTGATTTTGTGACTGAAACGGGGTGCCAGTGGGCGTGCAACGCAGGCGATCATTGTCACAACAAAAAGGCAGCATTCAAGAAATAAAAAAAAAGGCAGACACAACACGCAGGTGTCGTAGCATCCGTCGCGTCGCGTCCACTTAGGTGTTTGAATAAAAAATTATACAACAAATTGTATAGCTTATATAGTATTAGTAGTAGCTATTGATTCATTCATTAAACTGAATTGGGCCGGTCATAAATCTTGACAGGTTTCGGTTATCAGGCAGGCAGGCAGGGGGCTGCTGGGTATGGGGATGCAGCATGTGTAGTGGCAAGTGGCATGTGGCATGCGTTGGCCGCTGACTGTTGGCCAATGTCTGGCGCCGCAGGTGGTAATGCAAATTGTTGCCGGCTACCTGTCTGCCACCGCCACCGCTTAACTGGACACCCATGCTTGCCCCAAACACTGACACTTAAATGTGGAAAATAATTTCCTTAAAATTTGACAGAAAAAATATAGTTTTTGTTTTATAAATTAAATGAATCGAAAGGGAAATTAAAACATTCATTAATGTTTAAGTTAATTAATTTGTATTCAGAATATTCAGGCTTGGTAAAGTTTAAGGTTAAAATGGTTCAAAAACGTTTAATATTCGAGGATAACAGAACTGTTTGAAAGCTTTATTTATAAGAAATATTTAAGACTAAAACTATACTTATTTATGGAGTGAAAAATAAATTTTAAAAATCTTTTAAATCTTAAAATTTAACTTTAATCTTCAAAAAACCTAATAAAAGACTTACTTATGACCCAGCTCGTGAGTGATCGTGTGGGAAAGCATTATGCCATTATCCTCATTAACGCTGCAGGATTGCTTGGGCTTGCACATCCCACCCACATTGGCCAAGCCCAGGGTCCTGGAAAAAATCACCAAAATATATATCTAGATTCCAGATAAAACCATATATAATATTATTAAAACTCACATGCAGTTGTTGGCACAAATATTTTTACGTGTAATTAGAATGGCCACATCGTGATGATGGGGATCCTTTTCACTGATTTTGTTTAATTTGTGCTGCCAGCTAGAGTTTAAAACAAAATAAAATAATTAATATATATTTTAAAATACAAAATATTAAAAAAATTTTAAGTAAAGAACCTGCAGAATCGATCCAGATTCTTCTGAGCATTCTGACTGAGATTTAGCTGCTGCTGGGACTCGTCTTCGTCCAGCTGGATGATTCGGACCACCACGATCTCAATGGAGTTGCCGATGCTGGGGTCCTTGTAGAGGGCCGACACCATGTTCATGATGGTGAGCAGATAGCCGTTGAGGTCCTTGTGGAAGGCCGACATTGTGGCATCAGCCACGATCAGGGTCTCTACGTGCCGGGGACTGCTGATGGAGCGCCGTCGTCGGGGCGTCTGCTCCGCCGGTGGCGTCTCCTGGAATTGCGTCTCGTACTTGAATTTGGTGTGCGGCGGCCGGTGGTGACGCTGCCGGCGAGGATGCTGGCGAGGATGCGGCCGATGGTGGTGGTGATGATTCCTACGTATCTGCCGTCCGCCCTGGATCTTCACCTTGCCCCGGGCCTGCCATTCCAGGCGGGTCTCCATCCGTCGGCGGGGCTCCCTCGTCCCGCAGTTACTGATCCCCGATGGGGAGGAAGATGAGCCTCCTCCGGCCGCTCCTCCTCTCTTCCGATTGTGCCGCTTTCTGGACTAGAATGTTAAATTATAATCCTTAGTTTCAAAAGTCATAGAAGGTGTATATATTTTGAGTTACCTTTGGCCTCACGGAGGCCCTCTGGAAGACCACATGTGGATGACCATTTTCGGCATCCGGTTCGTGGTGCTTGGACGGTTCTATGAAGTACTCGTTGCTGGCCGTCCGTATGTGACCCACCAGTCCGGAGCACGTGGAGATGGCCACGTTGGTGTTGGCCTCCTGACCTCTGACCTTGCCCTGGAAGTGGCAGTTCAGATGACGGGCCGTCAGGGGCGATCTGGTGCGAAGATCCCGCCGGTGTCGCTCCACAACTAGATGCGGTGCCAGGAAGTAGTTATGCGGTCTACGAGGAGAAAGATCTTGAGATGAATCCTTAGGGCTTCAGGTCTTACTTACACCAGCTCCAGGTGCAACGTTTCATTGGCCAGCGGCAGTTGCAAGTGCAGTTCTGCCGGCTCCAGATCCTGATTCGAGAGACTACGTCGCTGGCGATGACGACGATGATCCCGCTCATGGGTGTAGACCAGGTCGTGGGTCATGAAGAGGCCATTGGAGTGTACGCGTCGCGGCACCACCAGCTGCCCCTCGCCAGGCATCAGTTCTCCGGAATGAAGTCCGTGTAGAGGGCCCGGACTCGGACCCGTTGCCCCCGATCCCGGGGCCAGCCACAGGAGTAGGAGCAGGGGTAGGAGGAGGACCTGTCGGACGGGGCAGTGATCCTGTGACATCCTGTTGCTCAAATCCATGTCTCCTGATCCGCAGCCCTAGCCGTTGTCCAGCCGAGTTCTCAGCAGCATGGCAGCGATTGCATTCTACGCCGCGAGGATCGTGAAGGACTCAAAGGATTTAACTGAAAAGATGCAATAAATTAGTATTAATTTTTATCCAAAACTATTAGATATCCATCTTGTAATCATATTTGATTAGAAATCAATCAAAAGGGCCTGAATACTTTTGCGGTTTGGCTATTTTTATTGATTTTAGACTCGAGACCCTCTATGCGGTTTCTGTCTGGCGCCAGATCTTAGCCAGGTTAGGAAAACCTACCCACCAGAGGAGGAGGGGCGGCTAGGCTTAACCCATAACCAGCCAGACTATGCTAAGTATATGCCATCAACAGAAATGGATATCTTTGCCGGATAATAAATAAAAGGTGATTTGCTTTTGGCCAACACTTTCGAGTTGTGGGGGCACTAGAGTAGCCAAAAATGGCTAAAAACAAGAAAGGAAAGCTAACTTCGGGCGGAGCCGAAGTTTATATACCCTTGCAGTTAAAACCGGATATATATCGCAAACATCGGATATAGTTGGCCGATCCTTATGGGAATAGGAATATATAATCCAATTTATTACAATACAAAATCTAAAAAAAGTCCCAAACTTCTATCTTCAAAAATACGAAAGTTGATATTTCTACCAAATACCATTTCCGATCGTTCAGTTATATGGCAGCTATGGGATATAGTCGGCCGATCCTAATGAAATTTGGTAGGTTGGATCAACTGACCAAGAATTAAATCTGTACTAAGTTCCAGCTTTCTATCTTCAAAAACACGAAAGTTGGGTCATTTCCGATCGTTCAGTTATATGGCAGCTATAGGATATAGTCGGCCGATCCTTATGAAATTTGGCATGACGTAATGTTTTGCCAAAAATACAAAAATAAAAAAAAAATGTTTTGCTCACATGTCAAATTTGAACTCTCTAACTCTAAAAACACCAAAGTTATACCATTTCCGATCAATCAGTTATATGGCAGCTATAGGATATAGTCGGCCGATCCGGGCCGTTCCGACTTATATACTGCGTGCAAAGGAAAGAAGGGTGTGTGCAAAGTTTCAAGACGATAGCTTTAAAACTGAGAGACTAGTTCGCGTAGAAACAGACAGACGGACAGACAGACGGACAGACGGACAGACGGACAGACGGACATGCTCATATCAACTCAGGAGGTGATCCTGATCAAGAATATATATACTTTATAGGGTCGGAGATGTCTCCTTCACTGCGTTGCACACTTTTGACCAAAATTATAATACCCTCTGCAAGGGTATAAAAATCGAATCGAAAATCTTTAGACAAGACACGGGCCATAAAATTAAACAAATTTTATTTGCCTTTAGTTTTTAGTTGTTAGTGTTTAGTGTTTAGTTGTTTTTTTTTTTTTAAGCGGCGCTTCAAAGCAACAAGAACAACATCTCAGTCTGAGCCAAGTTCGAGCCAAGTCCGAGTCATTATCAAAGCAACACGACAACTTAATTATTCAATAGATTGACGCAGTCAACGGGGCTCTTATCACGATCACGATTTGTAATTTATGATAAATGTTGGCAATTCCATTAATAAAATTAAACAAAAGCTCATTAGCTTCAGAGCCGATTTGCAATCGAAACAAAAGCAAGAAACTAAATCAAAATTATCAGAATTTAAACTAGACTTCCCCCAAAAAAAATACGATCTGTAGAGTCGTATACTCTTAGTTTTGGAAAGATTTTATTAATTTATATTGAGTTCTATCTTTTAAGATTTTTTAAATAATTTTGTAAAGCTTTTTGATGCACTTTTTTTTTGGGAAAGACCTACTCAAAAGTTTGACGTCATTTTGTATAAAAAATTAACACTTTTTTTGAGACTGCGTCAGTAAAAAATACATCAAATCAATAAGAAAGTAATAACAAATATATAAATAAGGTATTAAATCTAGGAGAAATTTGTTGGATTCATTTAAGTATTTTTATTGACTTGATAATGTTTTAAATAAATATTTTAAATAGTCTTTGGAGAGGGATGTCTTTGGAGAGAGAATGAACATTAATTATTTTCATTCTTATAACTTTGTGTTAAAAAAATATTTGAATTAATGATTCAAGATTTTTTAATAAACACCTTTACAAGTACTCCTCTTAAGTCAATATAAAATATATTTAAATATATTAAAACATAATAAAGACCCTGTTTAATAACATTTATATTCGAATGTCATGGAAGATCTCTTTTCCTTAAAACAATAGTATAATACAAAAATTATTTAAATTACTTTTATACATATATTTATGAAACTTATGGAATATATTAAAATCCTGCTCTCCTAGTCCTCCTCCTATTAAAGTAACAACTCCTTTTATATAAAAGATCTTTAAAGAACAATCTAGTTTCTTACAATATTCAAATATTCCCAAAATATACAATTAATAAAATATTCCCTAGGGTATATAAAAGTCAAATGTACCCCTTTTAAACGGGCAGAGCATCTGCCTGGCGCCAATGACCTTGATGTGGAGATGTGGCGCCTGCGGCACAGGTGCCGTTCTTAATTCCGAATTCAATGCGAACTCATCATGGCCATATAATGATGGCCATAAAATATGCGCTTAAATATTGGATATACCCCGAAAATTCCCACTCGCCGGCAATTCCTGTTTGTCTCTCTTTTTATTCTTTCTTCTAAAGATATATTATATTTAGACTTATTCTGTGAATCTAAAGTCGGCGAAACTTGAAAGAGTTCCCATCTAAATTAGCAAGCGCCACATGATTGTATATTAAAATGTATGTGCCATTGTCCGTCTGTCCGTCTGTCCGCCTGTCCGTTTTGTATTTTTTTTTCCTTCATTATGCTGCTGAAATGACAGAGAATGGCGACCGGCAGTAGGCGCCACTTTTAATTATCAATCAATCAATCACTGCCGCCCGACGGCTCCCTCCATTAAATGTCAGCCAATTGATTGCAAAGCCCCGAAGACTGGGACGCCAGTCGAGGCGTCCTCTCCGCTGTCCACCCATGGCTGGGCCCCCCTCCCCCCTTATTGCCTCCCTCTTTGGTGAATGATCAATGATCGTTGGGGTATTGTGGGCTCGGCTGGCTTGGAGCTCCAGGACTAGCAAGAGCTCTGCCATGAGGATGTCATCAATCAACGAAACCTTGGCATTGCCATTCAAGACTAATTTTAAGTTTTAATTTTAAGAATAAAAAACCTCTTAGAATAATAACAAGGCCCTTATAGTATAATTTGATATTCCAAGAACTGAAATGATCTCATTCATGTATTCCATTCAGAAATTTCACTTGAATTGAATTTCAATTTCCTTCGATTGGGGAAGTACCTCAATCAAAAAAAGTAAACCTACGTCATACGTTGGCGTTTGATTTTTTTTTTGTTTATTAATTTTTTATGAAGCTTTTTTAGGCAATTTTCAGACATTTATCAGAAGATTTGTCACCTCTGATTTTGGTCAAGCGATCCATCGATCATCGCCTTTCGGCCAAGTGACGCATATTTATGTTAATGAAAGGCCATATCAAGATCGGATATATACACCTCCACCTCCTTAGCCGTCTCTCCTTATAGCTATAGCTATGGTCACATCCATACATACATCTAAAATCCAAAGACCCTCTGGCTCTGGCTCTGGCGAATTTCCGATTTCACTTTGTGCCTCCAGCTAGTACTCCGAAAAGGCGAAGCAATTTGTACGCCCACCGATTTGCCAGACCCCAAGACTTTTCAGACCAGACTGGGCCAAAGACCGGACCAAAATGGATCTCCGAGCTGGAGAATCGAGGCGTTGGGGATCTGGACGGGGGCTCTTCGGTATCCACATCCACATAGGCATTGGCGGAGCCGGTGGAGCTGGAGCTGGAAGCTTGGAGCTGGATTCTCCATTCATGTGTTTCTGCCATTCATGCGTCGTTGTGGATTCATTGAGAAACGCACAGGCCCACTCCATACACACATTTCGTTTTTCTATACACTTTCTTGGGAGGGGTATAACATTTTTATAGCAGAACTTATATAAGATTTTATTTTTTGTACAAAATTAGTGTTGTTCATAGTTTTTCAAGAGGGATTCTATATTTTCTATATTTTGGTATTATAATTAATAATACAATACTATAATTAAAAAATGTATTTCAGATTTGAAACATTCAAAATGTGCTTTATATTGAAAATATTAAAGTTTCAGTTAAATATGAATATAAATCCCTCTATAGAGATCTATTTTGGAGATGAAGATCTATTAAGGTATAGGCTTTTTAAGGAATTAGGTTTTTCATAAACCTAAAAACTGTTTTTATGATTAGGATGTAAAATTGGAAGTAGGAGGAAGTAGTACTTTTCAGAATAGTTCGAAACTTTTTGAAAATTCTTATAAAATACCTAAAAAAGGGTATTTCAAAACTCCTCTTGCTTTTTTCAGCCTTTTTCGTTTATGAGGTTTTTTTTATGAATGAAATGAAACTTTTCACGTAAAACGACGATTCCATATTGCTCGCTTCGGCTACGGTTGGGTTGGGTTTGCCCCCCCAAAGACCCCCTAATGCCCCTTGGGCCCCCAGACCCCTTCCATTTCCCATAGGCAGTGTGTGCTTGTGTTTTTTTTTTTTCTCCCATCTCGGGGCATACTATTTGAATCTCAAGTCTCGGATCTCGGATCTTTGGGCTTCGCTGGCGCGTTCGTTGGCATGTGGGCCGAAAATGTATTTTTATGGCAACGTCGTTCGATTTATTATTTAATTTTTTTGTTGTTTTGTCTTTTTGTTTGTGTTATTATTACCAAGTAGTAATGCTTGTGTGCTTTGTATTTTTTTTTTATATTTTGCACAGCATTTCTTGGGGATGATGTGCTGGTGCAGTTTTATGGACCGTCAATGGATCGAATTGGCCAACTGGTTCGGGCCAAAAAAAAAACAACTAAAAACTTGAAAAAAAAAAATTGTTTAATTTTTAGTTTATTTGTCACCAGAAAACACGATTACATTGTTGCTATTTATTTTTTTTTTTTGGGGTGACCATACATGACTTGCTGTTTTTTGTTTTTTACCGTTTTTGGGAGTAATTTTTTGTATATTTTTGGCCAGACAGTGAGATAAATTTTTTATTTATTTTTGTTTTTTTTGCCATGCTGAGATCACACAGGAAATTAGCTGGAAGTGTGTGTGCAAAGAAACAGCAGAGGAAGTGGGAATAGCGAAACCCGAAAAGTCATAGATCGCTGGCCCGTGATAAGATACAGATAGAAGATACCAGATACAAAATATCAGATACTATTAAGATACTAGATACCAGATACAAATGGATCTGGTCGAGTTCGACCTTGTTGTTTCCGATTTTTATTAATTTTCTCTTTCTATTTGTTAGGATTTGTCATTAGTTGTTTCCTAGATATGATTGTGGTATTTACTTAATTAGCTAAAATAATGAAAATACAATAAAAATTGATTTAAAATTTAGTAGATTTTGGGAAGCTTTTTTAAGAAGATTGTAGCTAGTGTAGGTACATACATATGCATGCATATTTTCTTATAGGATTCAGTCTTCTAAGCCCTAGTCCCTCAAAATCTTTACTTTTTGTGTGTTTTTTGTGTATATTCTTAAATAAATTTTCTTATTAAATAACCTATATTTCTGAACTAGATGTACTATATTTTTAGATATTTCTATAATTTAAAAAAAAAGCAAAGAAACCTATTGAAATCCAAGCTAATAAGCTTCAATAGGATGTTAATAGGTCTCTTTGGTTTATCTTTTGAAACCCTTGAGAAGTTTCAGAAAAATGTTGCCATATTTCTAATTTTTTTTACATTCTAATAGAAAGTTTTGGTTTTACAAAAGTTTAGGATAAACTGCCAAACCAAAAATCTTATCAAAAATAGCCATAAGCATACCGAGTTCGATTCCGATTCTGATTCCGTTTAGTTTCCGAATAAGATGCCAAAATCGAGTTCGAATCCAATTTCGAAAAACTGATCGTCGGATGAAGCCCGCAAATATTTTAAAACCGCAAACAAAAGCCGACGGTGGCAGCAAAAAAAAATAAATAAAAATAAAAACAAAGAAAGAGATGGCGTCAAGCCGGCGATGGTGTGTTTTTCGTTGTTTTTGATTGTGGGTTTTTTTTGTTGCTTATTTTTTATTTTATTTGTGTGTGCGTTTTTTTTTTTAATTTAGCTTGGCTTTAGGGGCGGTGATTATAACGCCAGGTAGGAGAACACCGGCGGCTTTCGGTTTCCGCTGCCAGAAGATTTCACAAGACGCGCGAATACATAAAGTACGAAACCAACAAAAAAAATAAAAATACATAAAAAACAATCAAATAAAAAATGATTTGTCCCGGGCACTGGCACTCGCAAAAAAAAACCAAATACGAGACACGAGATTACGATTTTTCGATTCAACTCCGATCTTCCATTTAATCACACACTCACAGCTATACACATTGTATTTATTTTGTTATTCAATTATTTAACATTAACAAAATAAGTTTGTTTTTTAAGCGAAGACACCGCACGGTCTATTTTGTTCGAAAAAACGCGATATCTTCGACTTTTCATCCGATTCGGTGGCATGCGTTGTGCGCGCTGCGAGTTTGCTTTTCAAATTGAAAGTTCGGTTGAACGCGACAGCGTTTTCAACATGTTGCAGCTCTTGGTTTGACGAGCGCCAGTGTTGAGCAACTTCGAACAGAAATTCCATTTTTTTAAGTTTTCCAACAAAAAGCTGCAGAAAGTCGCGCGTTTATTTAGTTATATTAATTAAATGAATAACTAAATATAATAACTTCATATTAAACTATAATAACTTCATTTAAATAATATAAATAATTTGAATAAAAAAAAAAAAAACAACAAAATTAATTAAATTCTTCCTCTGAATATATTGGGGATGGGTGATGGAGGTGGGGAAGGAAGGAGGAGGATTTCTGGTGACCTGCCACCACATCCACAATTCCTTCATGGTGGAGCCCGGGACATATTTTTTACTAACCACATCCATACACTTTTTAAATTTTAGGTGCGTTTTAGCATTAGCAGTGATCTTCAAATCAAAACTCACTGTTTATTTGGCCAAAACATTGTAAGCTTGTGTGGGCCAGGTTCGTTATCGAACCTTTAAGATTAGAGCCTTGAAGACGCTGATTTTTACCCAATAAGAGGCTTAGAGATGTACTGAAGAAGACTTTCTAAAGTACTATTTACTGAAAAATAAAAAACCAAAAAATTGTAGCAGTATTGTAGTAGCCTGTCTGTCGATTTTTTTTTTTGTTGCCATGCGTGTTTGCTGTATAATTATAATCGTATCATGCACATCTTCTTTATGGCGACGATCAGCAGAAATTGCTGCCTTATCTCTCGGCTCTTCCAGAAACGGCTCAAAAAAAAAGAGGAAATATTGGGTGGAGGAGGGGCTATAAGGCCGGCGTATCCCGCCAAGGACACTCCGTTAAATGCGGCCCTGCAGCTAAAAAAAAAAAATAATAAGAAACTAAAAATAAAAACAAAAGGGGAGTAAATTGTTTAAAATTATCACATACTAAAGCTGCCGGAGGAACAGGAGTGGTCTGCTGCTCTTCTTTCTCCACAGTTCTTCATCCTCTTTGGTTTTTTTCTGATGTTCTTCTACACCGAAAAACATTATTTGGCTAAACAGCATCTGTAAAATATATATTCTTTCTCTCTCTCTCTCTCTCTCTAAAAGAGATTGTATCTTTTTATCTCTAAGATGTATCTGTTTTTTTTAAGTGCATCCTCTTTGTCGATCCTCCACCGAAGCAAATCACATTATTAGCCGCCGTCGCTGTCCGCCGAGTGTCCGTCTGTCCGGCGTAGTTGCACGTTATTTTTAAAATTTTGTTCGTTCGGCCCCCGTTTGATTTTAGGCGCCAAGCGATGTCGCCGGCGTTTGGCTGCAAATTGTGGCGACACGTCTGGAGCGTGGCAGCAGCAACAGCAACAACAGCAATAGCAGCACAGATACAGATACAACTTCTTACAATTCAGATACAAGATACAAGCAAGCAGATAAGGCGCCAAAAGAGCGCTAGTGTCAGAGGGAGATGGAGCTAATGATCTGTGAGAGGGAGCTGTTGTGTCGGAAGATACAAGATAAGGGAGACGGGCCAACAGACGCCACCAACGCCAGACTGCCGGCTAGAAAACAAAAAAAAAATACAAAAAAAACCGGGCAGCATCGGCTCTGCCGGCGCTTCAGTCGCTGCGATGCCGGCAGATATCAAGCACGTCTCAATCTCAATCATTCAGGGTCTGGTCTCGGGGTCTGGAAAGCCACTGCCGCTCAATTAACAATGAAAAGTCGGTCTGGTACGTCATAATATATTTTTATCTGATTACCTGGCTGCGGTGAGCGCTAGAGATGGACTTGGCGGCGTGTCACGCCAGCATCACTTGGGAATTAAGATAAATTATAAAATAATTTTTAAACAATAGGATGTATAAACTTTCTCCTTGAAATTTTGTAGATTTATATTTCAAGTTTTTTAAAAACAATAATCTAATAATAAATTCTTATTGATTTATTTTCAACTCCCTTTTTTTAGACACAACTTTTTTACTGTGTACCTCGTGACACGAGGCCACCTTCAGGCATTTACAAGGCAAGCAGTGGCGCCGATCGTCAGGGACGCCAAATGGATGGCCCGGTCGGGTCCCACAGCACCGCAGAATCGTGCCTTAGCTCCGTCCCGACTCACAAACACAACTGCCCGCTCAGCTCCAGATACACAGATACAGATACAGATGCAGATGCAGATTGTATGTCGGCTTTGGCGCTGACTCTGGGACTGGAATAACATCATTGCCGGTCCGTCTGTCATCCGTGTTGTTTGCATTGTTTTTTGTTTGTTGCTTCCTCCGGCCCGCCACTAGTGCTCAGATTCTGTGGCGTATGTAATTTTTCGCGTGACTCCCATGTCAAGATTTGATCTTCAGCAGATCTCACTCGTGGCGTCTACGTCTGCGCCTGCGTCTGCGCCGACGTCAACGTGGCGCGGGGCGGCGCAACGCTGGCGTCAGTCGCCAGTCTCATCAATCGCGGACCCGGGATCGCGGAAAAAGGTCAAAATTGTGAAATGTTGGCACAACAACAACCATATTTGCATAAATATTAAGTGGAGGAATATTTCATGAACATGAATACCCCACAATTTCGTGGGGTACCCTTTATAAAAACCTAAAAAAATTTTTAAAATCCTATTTAAGGAACGGTTTTTAAACTTTTCGAATTTTTCCCAAGGGACTTACCCCAACAATATTGTGGGTTTTCCCTATTTCCGATCAGGAATAAAGTACCATTTAGTAATCAGGGAACCCAAAAGCGACTTTCCTTATTCAAAACATTGCTTAAATATCGTTTTTAAATTTTTCGAATTTTTTGCAAGGGGTTCCCCTACAATATTGTGGGTTTTCCCAATTTCCACACTTTTGCTCCTTCCGATGGCCATAGCTCTGGCAATTTGTATCCGATCAGGAAATAAAGTACCATTTAGTAATCAGGGAACCCAAAAGCGACTTTCCTCATTCAAAACATTGCTTAAATATCGTTTTTAAATTTTATGAATTTTTTGCAAGGGGTTCCCCTACAATATTGTGGGTTTTCCCAATTTCCACACTTTTGGTCCTTCCGACGGTCATTTCTCTGGCAATTTGTATCCGATCAGGAAATAAAGTACCATTTAGTAATCAGGGAACCCAAAAGCGACTTTCCTCATTCAAAACATTGCTTAAATATCGTTTTTAAATTTTCCGAATTTTTTGCAAGGGGTTCCCCTACAATATTGTGGGTTTTCCCAATTTCCACACTTTTGCTCCTTCCGATGGCCATAGCTCTGGCAATTTGTATCCGATCAGGAAATAAAGTACCATTTAGTAATCAGGGAACCCAAAAGCGAATTTCCTCATTCAAAACATTGCTTAAATATCGTTTTTGAATTTTCCGAATTTTTTGCAAGGGGTTCCCCTTCAATATTGTGGGTTTTCCCAATTTCCACACTTTTGGTCCTTCCGATGGCCATAGCTCTGGCAATTTGTATCCGATCAGGAAATAAAGTACCATTTAGTGATCAGGGAACCCAAAAGCGACTTTCCTCATTCAAAACATTGCTTAAATATCGTTTTTAAATTTTACGAATTTTTGGCAAGGGGTTCCCCTACAATATTGTGGGTTTTCCCAATTTCCACACTTTTGCTCCTTCCGATGACCATAGCTCTGGCAATTTGTATCCGATCAGGAAATAAAGTACCATTTAGTAATCAGGGAACCCAAAAGCGACTTTCCTCATTCAAAACATTGCTTAAATATCGTTTTTACATTTTATGAATTTTTGGCAAGGGGTTCCCCTACAATATTGTGGGTTTTCCCAATTTCCACACTTTTGCTCCTTCCGATGGCCATAGCTCTGGCAATTTGTATCCGATCAGGAAATAAAGTACCATTTAGTAATCAGGGAACCCAAAAGCGAATTTCCTCATTCAAAACATTGCTTAAATATCGTTTTTGAATTTTCCGAATTTTTTGCAAGGGGTTCCCTACAATATTGTGGGTTTTCCCAATTTCCACACTTTTGGTCCTTCCGATGGCCATAGCTCTGGCAATTTGTATCCGATCAGGAAATAAAGTACCATTTAGTAATCAGGGAACCCAAAAGCGACTTTCCTCATTCAAAACATTGCTTAAATATCGTTTTTAAATTTTCCGAATTTTTTGCAAGGGGTTCCCCTACAATATTGTGGGTTTTCCCAATTTCCACACTTTTGCTCCTTCCGATGGCCATAGCTCTGGCAATTTGTATCCGATCAGGAAATAAAGTACCATTTAGTAATCAGGAAACCCAAAAGCGACTTTCCTCATTCAAAACATTGCTTAAATATCGTTTTTACATTTTATGAATTTTTTGCAAGGGGTTCCCCTACAATATTGTGGGTTTTCCCAATTTCCACACTTTTGCTCCTTCCGATGACCATAGCTCTGGCAATTTGTATTCGATCAGGAAATAAAGTACCATTTAGTAATCAGGGAACCCAAAAGCGACTTTCCTCATTCAAAACATTGCTTAAATATCGTTTTTAAATTTTCCGAATTTTTTGCAAGGGGTTCCCCTACAATATTGTGGGTTTTCCCAATTTCCACACTTTTGGTCCTTCCGATGGCCATAGCTCTGGCAATTTGTATCCGATCAGGAAATAAAGTACCATTTAGTAATCAGGGAACCCAAAAGCGAATTTCCTCATTCAAAACATTGCTTAAATATCGTTTTTGAATTTTCCGAATTTTTTGCAAGGGGTTCCCCTACAATATTGTGGGTTTTCCCAATTTCCACACTTTTGGTCCTTCCGATGGCCATAGCTCTGGCAATTTGTATCCGATCAGGAAATAAAGTACCATTTAGTAATCAGGGAACCCAAAAGCGACTTTCCTCATTCAAAACATTGCTTAAATATCGTTTTTAAATTTTCCGAATTTTTTGCAAGGGGTTCCCCTTCAATATTGTGGGTTTTCCCAATTTCCACACTTTTGGTCCTTCCGATGGCCATAGCTCTGGCAATTTGTATCCGATCAGGAAATAAAGTACCATTTAGTGATCAGGGAACCCAAAAGCGACTTTCCTCATTCAAAACATTGCTTAAATATCGTTTTTAAATTTTACGAATTTTTGGCAAGGGGTTCCCCTACAATATTGTGGGTTTTCCCAATTTCCACACTTTTGCTCCTTCCGATGGCCATAGCTCTGGCAATTTGTATCCGATCAGGAAATAAAGTACCATTTAGTAATCAGGGAACCCAAAAGCGAATTTCCTCATTCAAAACATTGCTTAAATATCGTTTTTGAATTTTCCGAATTTTTTGCAAGGGGTTCCCCTACAATATTGTGGGTTTTCCCAATTTCCACACTTTTGGTCCTTCCGATGGCCATAGCTCTGGCAATTTGTATCCGATCAGGAAATAAAGTACCATTTAGTAATCAGGGAACCCAAAAGCGACTTTCCTCATTCAAAACATTGCTTAAATATCGTTTTTAAATTTTCCGAATTTTTTGCAAGGGGTTCCCCTACAATATTGTGGGTTTTCCCAATTTCCACACTTTTGCTCCTTCCGATGGCCATAGCTCTGGCAATTTGTATCCGATCAGGAAATAAAGTACCATTTAGTAATCAGGGAACCCAAAAGCGAATTTCCTCATTCAAAACATTGCTTAAATATCGTTTTTGAATTTTCCGAATTTTTTGCAAGGGGTTCCCCTACAATATTGTGGGTTTTCCCAATTTCCACACTTTTGGTCCTTCCGATGGCCATAGCTCTGGCAATTTGTATCCGATCAGGAAATAAAGTACCATTTAGTAATCAGGGAACCCAAAAGCGACTTTCCTCATTCAAAACATTGCTTAAATATCGTTTTTAAATTTTCCGAATTTTTTGCAAGGGGTTCCCCTACAATATTGTGGGTTTTCCCAATTTCCACACTTTTGGTCCTTCCGATGGCCATAGCTCTGGCAATTTGTATCCGATCAGGAAATAAAGTACCATTTAGTAATCAGGGAACCCAAAATCGACTTTCCTGATTCAAAACATTGCTTAAATATCGTTTTTGAATTTTCCGAATTTTTTGCAAGGGGTTCCCCTTCAATATTGTGGGTTTTCCCAATTTCCACACTTTTGGTCCTTCCGATGGCCATAGCTCTGGCAATTTGTATCCGATCAGGAAATAAAGTACCATTTAGTAATCAGGGAACCCAAAAGCGACTTTCCTCATTCAAAACATTGCTTAAATATCGTTTTTAAATTTTCCGAATTTTTTGCAAGGGGTTCCCCTACAATATTGTGGGTTTTCCCAATTTCCACACTTTTGCTCCTTCCGATGGCCATAGCTCTGGCAATTTGTATCCGATCAGGAAATAAAGTACCATTTAGTAATCAGGAAACCCAAAAGCGACTTTCCTCATTCAAAACATTGCTTAAATATCGTTTTTACATTTTATGAATTTTTTGCAAGGGGTTCCCCTACAATATTGTGGGTTTTCCCAATTTCCACACTTTTGCTCCTTCCGATGACCATAGCTCTGGCAATTTGTATCCGATCAGGAAATAAAGTACCATTTAGTAATCAGGGAACCCAAAAGCGAATTTCCTCATTCAAAACATTGCTTAAATATCGTTTTTGAATTTTCCGAATTTTTTGCAAGGGGTTCCCCTACAATATTGTGGGTTTTCCCAATTTCCACACTTTTGGTCCTTCCGATGGCCATAGCTCTGGCAATTTGTATCCGATCAGGAAATAAAGTACCATTTAGTAATCAGGGAACCCAAAAGCGACTTTCCTCATTCAAAACATTGCTTAAATATCGTTTTTAAATTTTCCGAATTTTTTGCAAGGGGTTCCCCTACAATATTGTGGGTTTTCCCAATTTCCACACTTTTGCTCCTTCCGATGGCCATAGCTCTGGCAATTTGTATCCGATCAGGAAATAAAGTACCATTTAGTAATCAGGAAACCCAAAAGCGACTTTCCTCATTCAAAACATTGCTTAAATATCGTTTTTACATTTTATGAATTTTTTGCAAGGGGTTCCCCTACAATATTGTGGGTTTTCCCAATTTCCACACTTTTGCTCCTTCCGATGACCATAGCTCTGGCAATTTGTATTCGATCAGGAAATAAAGTACCATTTAGTAATCAGGGAACCCAAAAGCGACTTTCCTCATTCAAAACATTGCTTAAATATCGTTTTTAAATTTTCCGAATTTTTTGCAAGGGGTTCCCCTACAATATTGTGGGTTTTCCCAATTTCCACACTTTTGGTCCTTCCGATGGCCATAGCTCTGGCAATTTGTATCCGATCAGGAAATAAAGTACCATTTAGTAATCAGGGAACCCAAAAGCGAATTTCCTCATTCAAAACATTGCTTAAATATCGTTTTTGAATTTTCCGAATTTTTTGCAAGGGGTTCCCCTACAATATTGTGGGTTTTCCCAATTTCCACACTTTTGGTCCTTCCGATGGCCATAGCTCTGGCAATTTGTATCCGATCATGAAATAAAGTACCATTTAGTAATCAGGGAACCCAAAAGCGACTTTCCTCATTCAAAACATTGCTTAAATATCGTTTTTAAATTTTCCGAATTTTTTGCAAGGGGTTCCCCTACAATATTGTGGGTTTTCCCAATTTCCACACTTTTGCTCCTTCCGATGGCCATAGCTCTGGCAATTTGTATCCGATCAGGAAATAAAGTACCATTTAGTAATCAGGAAACCCAAAAGCGACTTTCCTCATTCAAAACATTGCTTAAATATCGTTTTTACATTTTATGAATTTTTTGCAAGGGGTTCCCCTACAATATTGTGGGTTTTCCCAATTTCCACACTTTTGCTCCTTCCGATGACCATAGCTCTGGCAATTTGTATTCGATCAGGAAATAAAGTACCATTTAGTAATCAGGGAACCCAAAAGCGACTTTCCTCATTCAAAACATTGCTTAAATATCGTTTTTAAATTTTCCGAATTTTTTGCAAGGGGTTCCCCTACAATATTGTGGGTTTTCCCAATTTCCACACTTTTGGTCCTTCCGATGGCCATAGCTCTGGCAATTTGTATCCGATCAGGAAATAAAGTACCATTTAGTAATCAGGGAACCCAAAAGCGAATTTCCTCATTCAAAACATTGCTTAAATATCGTTTTTGAATTTTCCGAATTTTTTGCAAGGGGTTCCCCTACAATATTGTGGGTTTTCCCAATTTCCACACTTTTGGTCCTTCCGATGGCCATAGCTCTGGCAATTTGTATCCGATCAGGAAATAAAGTACCATTTAGTAATCAGGGAACCCAAAAGCGACTTTCCTCATTCAAAACATTGCTTAAATATCGTTTTTAAATTTTCCGAATTTTTTGCAAGGGGTTCCCCTTCAATATTGTGGGTTTTCCCAATTTCCACACTTTTGGTCCTTCCGATGGCCATAGCTCTGGCAATTTGTATCCGATCAGGAAATAAAGTACCATTTAGTGATCAGGGAACCCAAAAGCGACTTTCCTCATTCAAAACATTGCTTAAATATCGTTTTTACATTTTATGAATTTTTGGCAAGGGGTTCCCCTACAATATTGTGGGTTTTCCCAATTTCCACACTTTTGCTCCTTCCGATGGCCATAGCTCTGGCAATTTGTATCCGATCAGGAAATAAAGTACCATTTAGTAATCAGGGAACCCAAAAGCGACTTTCCTCATTCAAAACATTGCTTAAATATCGTTTTTAAATTTTCCGAATTTTTTGCAAGGGGTTCCCCTACAATATTGTGGGTTTTCCCAATTTCCACACTTTTGCTCCTTCCGATGGCCATAGCTCTGGCAATTTGTATCCGATCAGGAAATAAAGTACCATTTAGTAATCAGGGAACCCAAAAGCGAATTTCCTCATTCAAAACATTGCTTAAATATCGTTTTTGAATTTTCCGAATTTTTTGCAAGGGGTTCCCCTACAATATTGTGGGTTTTCCCAATTTCCACACTTTTGGTCCTTCCGATGGCCATAGCTCTGGCAATTTGTATCCGATCAGGAAATAAAGTACCATTTAGTAATCAGGGAACCCAAAAGCGACTTTCCTCATTCAAAACATTGCTTAAATATCGTTTTTAAATTTTCCGAATTTTTTGCAAGGGGTTCCCCTACAATATTGTGGGTTTTCCCAATTTCCACACTTTTGCTCCTTCCGATGGCCATAGCTCTGGCAATTTGTATCCGATCAGGAAATAAAGTACCATTTAGTAATCAGGGAACCCAAAAGCGAATTTCCTCATTCAAAACATTGCTTAAATATCGTTTTTGAATTTTCCGAATTTTTTGCAAGGGGTTCCCCTACAATATTGTGGGTTTTCCCAATTTCCACACTTTTGGTCCTTCCGATGGCCATAGCTCTGGCAATTTGTATCCGATCAGGAAATAAAGTACCATTTAGTAATCAGGGAACCCAAAAGCGACTTTCCTCATTCAAAACATTGCTTAAATATCGTTTTTAAATTTTCCGAATTTTTTGCAAGGGGTTCCCCTACAATATTGTGGGTTTTCCCAATTTCCACACTTTTGGTCCTTCCGATGGCCATAGCTCTGGCAATTTGTATCCGATCAGGAAATAAAGTACCATTTAGTAATCAGGGAACCCAAAAGCGACTTTCCTGATTCAAAACATTGCTTAAATATCGTTTTTGAATTTTCCGAATTTTTTGCAAGGGGTTCCCCTTCAATATTGTGGGTTTTCCCAATTTCCACACTTTTGGTCCTTCCGATGGCCATAGCTCTGGCAATTTGTATCCGATCAGGAAATAAAGTACCATTTAGTAATCAGGGAACCCAAAAGCGACTTTCCTCATTCAAAACATTGCTTAAATATCGTTTTTAAATTTTCCGAATTTTTTGCAAGGGGTTCCCCTACAATATTGTGGGTTTTCCCAATTTCCACACTTTTGCTCCTTCCGATGGCCATAGCTCTGGCAATTTGTATCCGATCAGGAAATAAAGTACCATTTAGTAATCAGGAAACCCAAAAGCGACTTTCCTCATTCAAAACATTGCTTAAATATCGTTTTTACATTTTATGAATTTTTTGCAAGGGGTTCCCCTACAATATTGTGGGTTTTCCCAATTTCCACACTTTTGCTCCTTCCGATGACCATAGCTCTGGCAATTTGTATTCGATCAGGAAATAAAGTACCATTTAGTAATCAGGGAACCCAAAAGCGACTTTCCTCATTCAAAACATTGCTTAAATATCGTTTTTAAATTTTCCGAATTTTTTGCAAGGGGTTCCCCTACAATATTGTGGGTTTTCCCAATTTCCACACTTTTGGTCCTTCCGATGGCCATAGCTCTGGCAATTTGTATCCGATCAGGAAATAAAGTACCATTTAGTAATCAGGGAACCCAAAAGCGAATTTCCTCATTCAAAACATTGCTTAAATATCGTTTTTGAATTTTCCGAATTTTTTGCAAGGGGTTCCCCTACAATATTGTGGGTTTTCCCAATTTCCACACTTTTGGTCCTTCCGATGGCCATAGCTCTGGCAATTTGTATCCGATCAGGAAATAAAGTACCATTTAGTAATCAGGGAACCCAAAAGCGACTTTCCTCATTCAAAACATTGCTTAAATATCGTTTTTAAATTTTCCGAATTTTTTGCAAGGGGTTCCCCTACAATATTGTGGGTTTTCCCAATTTCCACACTTTTGGTCCTTCCGATGGCCATAGCTCTGGCAATTTGTATCCGATCAGGAAATAAAGTACCATTTAGTAATCAGGGAACCCAAAAGCGACTTTCCTGATTCAAAACATTGCTTAAATATCGTTTTTAAATTTTCCGAATTTTTTGCAAGGGGTTCCCCTACAATATTGTGGGTTTTCCCAATTTCCACACTTTTGCTCCTTCCGATGGCCATAGCTCTGGCAATTTGTATCCGATCAGGAAATAAAGTACCATTTAGTAATCAGGGAACCCAAAAGCGACTTTCCTCATTCAAAACATTGCTTAAATATCGTTTTTAAATTTTATGAATTCTTTGCAAGGGGTTCCCCTACAATATTGTGGGTTTTCCCAATTTCCACACTTTTGGTCCTTCCGACGGTCATATCTCTGGCAATTTGTATCCGATCAGGAAATAAAGTACCATTTAGTAATCAGGGAACCCAAAAGCGACTTTCCTCATTCAAAACATTGCTTAAATATCGTTTTTGAATTTTCCGAATTTTTTGCAAGGGGTTTCCCTACAATATTGTGGGTTTTCCCAATTTCCACACTTTTGGTCCTTCCGATGGCCATAGCTCTGGCAATTTGTATCCGATCAGGAAATAAAGTACCATTTAGTAATCAGGGAACCCAAAATCGAATTTCCTCATTCAAAACATTGCTTAAATATCGTTTTTGAATTTTCCGCATTTTTTGCAAGGGGTTCCCCTTCAATATTGTGGGTTTTCCCAATTTCCACACTTTTGGTCCTTCCGATGGCCATAGCTCTGGCAATTTGTATCCGATCAGGAAATAAAGTACCATTTAGTAATCAGGGAACCCAAAAGCGACTTTCCTCATTCAAAACATTGCTTAAATATCGTTTTTACATTTTATGAATTTTTTGCAAGGGGTTCCCCTACAATATTGTGGGTTTTCCCAATTTCCACACTTTTGCTCCTTCCGATGGCCATAGCTCTGGCAATTTTTATCCGATCAGGAAATAAAGTACCATTTAGTAATCAGGGAACCCAAAAGCGACTTTCCTCATTCAAAACATTGCTTAAATATCGTTTTTAAATTTTCCGAATTTTTTGCAAGGGGTTCCCCTACAATATTGTGAGTTTTCCCAATTTCCACACTTTTGGTCCTTCCGATGGCCATAGCTCTGGCAATTTGTATCCGATTAGGAAATAAAGTACCATTTAGTAATCAGGGAACCCAAAAGCGAATTTCCTCATTCAAAACATTGCTTAAATATCGTTTTTGAATTTTCCGAATTTTTTGCAAGGGGTTCCCCTACAATATTGTGGGTTTTCCCAATTTCCACACTTTTGGTCCTTCCGATGGCCATATGTAGCTCTGGCAATTTGTATCCGATCAGGAAATAAAGTACCATTTAGTAATCAGGGAACCCAAAAGCGACTTTCCTCATTCAAAACATTGCTTAAATATCGTTTTTAAATTTTCCGAATTTTTTGCAAGGGGTTCCCCTACAATATTGTGGGTTTTCCCAATTTCCACACTTTTGCTCCTTCCGATGGCCATAGCTCTGGCAATTTGTATCCGATCAGGAAATAAAGTACCATTTAGTACTCAGGGAACCCAAAAGCGACTTTCCTCATTCAAAATATTGCTTAAATATCGTTTTTAAATTTTATGAATTCTTTGCAAGGGGTTCCCCTACAATATTGTGGGTTTTCCCAATTTCCACACTTTTGGTCCTTCCGACGGTCATATCTCTGGCAATTTGTATCCGATCAGGAAATAAAGTACCATTTAGTAATCAGGGAACCCAAAAGCGAATTTCCTCATTCAAAACATTGCTTAAATATCGTTTTTGAATTTTCCGAATTTTTTGCAAGGGGTTCCCCTTCAATATTGTGGGTTTTCCCAATTTCCACACTTTTGCTCCTTCCGATGGCCATAGCTCTGGCAATTTGTATCCGATCAGGAAATAAAGTACCATTTAGTAATCAGGGAACCCAAAAGCGAATTTCCTCATTCAAAACATTGCTTAAATATCGTTTTTACATTTTATGAATTTTTTGCAAGGGGTTCCCCTACAATATTGTGGGTTTTCCCAATTTCCACACTTTTGGTCCTTCCGATGGCCATAGCTCTGGCAATTTGTATCCGATCAGGAAATAAAGTACCATTTAGTAATCAGGGAACCCAAAAGCGACTTTCCTCATTCAAAACATTGCTTAAATATCGTTTTTAAATTTTCCGAATTTTTTGCAAGGGGTTCCCCTACAATATTGTGAGTTTTCCCAATTTCCACACTTTTGGTCCTTCCGATGGCCATAGCTCTGGCAATTTGTATCCGATTAGGAAATAAAGTACCATTTAGTAATCAGGGAACCCAAAAGCGAATTTCCTCATTCAAAACATTGCTTAAATATCGTTTTTGAATTTTCCGAATTTTTTGCAAGGGGTTCCCCTTCAATATTGTGGGTTTTCCCAATTTCCACACTTTTGCTCCTTCCGATGGCCATAGCTCTGGCAATTTGTATCCGATCAGGAAATAAAGTACCATTTAGTAATCAGGGAACCCAAAAGCGACTTTCCTCATTCAAAACATTGCTTAAATATCGTTTTTAAATTTTCCGAATTTTTTGCAAGGGGTTCCCTACAATATTGTGGGTTTTCCCAATTTCCACACTTTTGGTCCTTCCGATGACCATAGCTCTGGCAATTTGTATTCGATCAGGAAATAAAGTACCATTTAGTAATCAGGGAACACAAAAGCGACTTTCCTCATTCAAAACATTGCTTAAATATCGTTTTTAAATTTTCCGAATTTTTTGCAAGGGGTTCCCCTACAATATTGTGGGTTTTCCCAATTTCCACACTTTTGCTCCTTCCGATGGCCATAGCTCTGGCAATTTGTATCCGATCAGGAAATAAAGTACCATTTAGTAATCAGGGAACCCAAAAGCGAATTTCCTCATTCAAAACATTGCTTAAATATCGTTTTTGAATTTTCCGAATTTTTTGCAAGGGGTTCCCCTACAATATTGTGGGTTTTCCCAATTTCCACACTTTTGGTCCTTCCGATGGCCATAGCTCTGGCAATTTGTATCCGATCAGGAAATAAAGTACCATTTAGTAATCAGGGAACCCAAAAGCGACTTTCCTCATTCAAAACATTGCTTAAATATCGTTTTTAAATTTTATGAATTCTTTGCAAGGGGTTCCCCTACAATATTGTGGGTTTTCCCAATTTCCACACTTTTGGTCCTTCCGATGGCCATAGCTCTGGCAATTTGTATCCGATCAGGAAATAAAGTACCATTTAGTAATCAGGGAACCCAAAAGCGACTTTCCTGATTCAAAACATTGCTTAAATATCGTTTTTAAATTTTCCGAATTTTTTGCAAGGGGCTCCCCTACAATATTGTGGGTTTTCCCAATTTCCACACTTTTGCTCCTTCCGATGGCCATAGCTCTGGCAATTTGTATCCGATCAGGAAATAAAGTACCATTTAGTAATCAGGGAACCCAAAAGCGACTTTCCTCATTCAAAACATTGCTTAAATATCGTTTTTAAATTTTATGAATTCTTTGCAAGGGGTTCCCCTACAATATTGTGGGTTTTCCCAATTTCCACACTTTTGGTCCTTCCGACGGTCATATCTCTGGCAATTTGTATCCGATCAGGAAATAAAGTACCATTTAGTAATCAGGGAACCCAAAAGCGACTTTCCTCATTCAAAACATTGCTTAAATATCGTTTTTAAATTTTCCGAATTTTTTGCAAGGGGTTCCCCTACAATATTGTGGGTTTTCCCAATTTCCACACTTTTGCTCCTTCCGATGGCCATAGCTCTGGCAATTTGTATCCGATCAGGAAATAAAGTACCATTTAGTAATCAGGGAACCCAAAAGCGACTTTCCTCATTCAAAACATTGCTTAAATATCGTTTTTGAATTTTCCGAATTTTTTGCAAGGGGTTCCCCTACAATATTGTGGGTTTTCCCAGTTTCCACACTTTTGGTCCTTCCGATGGCCATAGCTCTGGCAATTTGTATCCGATCAGGAAATAAAGTACCATTTAGTAATCAGGGAACCCAAAAGCGAATTTCCTCATTCAAAACATTGCTTAAATATCGTTTTTGAATTTTCCGAATTTTTTGCAAGGGGTTCCCCTTCAATATTGTGGGTTTTCCCAATTTCCACACTTTTGGTCCTTCCGATGGCCATAGCTCTGGCAATTTGTATCCGATCAGGAAATAAAGTACCATTTAGTAATCAGGGAACCCAAAAGCGACTTTCCTCATTCAAAACATTGCTTAAATATCGTTTTTAAATTTTCCGAATTTTTTGCAAGGGGTTCCCCTACAATATTGTGGGTTTTCCCAATTTCCACACTTTTGCTCCTTCCGATGGCCATAGCTCTGGCAATTTGTATCCGATCAGGAAATAAAGTACCATTTAGTAATCAGGGAACCCAAAAGCGACTTTCCTCATTCAAAACATTGCTTAAATATCGTTTTTAAATTTTCCGAATTTTTTGCAAGGGGTTCCCCTACAATATTGTGGGTTTTCCCAATTTCCACACTTTTGCTCCTTCCGATGGCCATAGCTCTGGCAATTTGTATCCGATCAGGAAATAAAGTACCATTTAGTAATCAGGGAACCCAAAAGCGAATTTCCTCATTCAAAACATTGCTTAAATATCGTTTTTGAATTTTCCGCATTTTTTTCAAGGGGTTTCCCTACAATATTGTGGGTTTTCCCAATTTCCACACTTTTGGTCCTTCCGATGGCCATAGCTCTGGCAATTTGTATCCGATCAAGAAATAAAGTACCATTTAGTAATCAGGGAACCCAAAAGAGAATTTCCTCATTCAAAACATTGCTTAAATATCGTTTTTGAATTTTCCGAATTTTTTGCAAGGGGTTCCCCTACAATATTGTGGGTTTTCCCAATTTCCACACTTTTGGTCCTTCCGATGGCCATAGCTCTGGCAATTTGTATACGATCAGGAAATAAAGTACCATTTAGTAATCAGGGAACCCAAAAGCGACTTTCCTGATTCAAAACATTGCTTAAATATCGTTTTTAAATTTTCCGAATTTTTTGCAAGGGGTTCCCCTACAATATTGTGGGTTTTCCCAATTTCCACACTTTTGCTCCTTCCGATGGCCATAGCTCTGGCAATTTGTATCCGATCAGGAAATAAAGTACCATTTAGTAATCAGGGAACCCAAAAGCGACTTTCCTCATTCAAAACATTGCTTAAATATCGTTTTTAAATTTTCCGAATTTTTTGCAAGGGGTTCCCCTACAATATTGTGGGTTTTCCCAATTTCCACACTTTTGGTCCTTCCGATGGCCATAGCTCTGGCAATTTGTATCCGATCAGGAAATAAAGTACCATTTAGTAATCAGGGAACCCAAAAGCGAATTTCCTCATTCAAAACATTGCTTAAATATCGTTTTTGAATTTTCCGAATTTTTTGCAAGGGGTTCCCCTTCAATATTGTGGGTTTTCCCATTTTCCACACTTTTGCTCCTTCCGATGGCCATAGCTCTGGCAATTTGTATCCGATTAGGAAATAAAGTACCATTTAGTAATCAGGGAACCCAAAAGCGACTTTCCTCATTCAAAACATTGCTTAAATATCGTTTTTAAATTTTCCGAATTTTTTGCAAGGGGTTCCCCTACAATATTGTGGGTTTTCCCAATTTCCACACTTTTGCTCCTTCCGATGGCCATAGCTCTGGCAATTTGTATCCGATCAGGAAATAAAGTACCATTTAGTAATCAGGGAACCCAAAAGCGACTTTCCTCATTCAAAACATTGCTTAAATATCGTTTTTAAATTTTATGAATTCTTTGCAAGGGGTTCCCCTACAATATTGTGGGTTTTCCCAATTTCCACACTTTTGGTCCTTCCGACGGTCATATCTCTGGCAATTTGTATCCGATCAGGAAATAAAGTACCATTTAGTAATCAGGGAACCCAAAAGCGACTTTCCTCATTCAAAACATTGCTTAAATATCGTTTTTAAATTTTCCGAATTTTTTGCAAGGGGTTCCCCTACAATATTGTGGGTTTTCCCAATTTCCACACTTTTGCTCCTTCCGATGGCCATAGCTCTGGCAATTTGTATCCGATCAGGAAATAAAGTACCATTTAGTAATCAGGGAACCCAAAAGCGAATTTCCTCATTCAAAACATTGCTTAAATATCGTTTTTGAATTTTCCGCATTTTTTTCAAGGGGTTCCCCTACAATATTGTGGGTTTTCCCAATTTCCACACTTTTGGTCCTTCCGATGGCCATAGCTCTGGCAATTTGTATCCGATCAGGAAATAAAGTACCATTTAGTAATCAGGGAACCCAAAAGCGAATTTCCTCATTCAAAACATTGCTTAAATATCGTTTTTGAATTTTCCGAATTTTTTGCAAGGGGTTCCCCTACAATATTGTGGGTTTTCCCAATTTCCACACTTTTGCTCCTTCCGATGGCCATAGCTCTGGCAATTTGTATCCGATCAGGAAATAAAGTACCATTTAGTAATCAGGGAACCCAAAAGCGAATTTCCTCATTCAAAACATTGCTTAAATATCGTTTTTGAATTTTCCGAATTTTTTGCAAGGGGTTCCCCTACAATATTGTGGGTTTTCCCAATTTCCACACTTTTGGTCCTTCCGATGGCCATAGCTCTGGCAATTTGTATCCGATCAGGAAATAAAGTACCATTTAGTAATCAGGGAACCCAAAAGCGACTTTCCTCATTCAAAACATTGCTTAAATATCGTTTTTAAATTTTCCGAATTTTTTGCAAGGGGTTCCCCTACAATATTGTGGGTTTTCCCAATTTCCACACTTTTGCTCCTTCCGATGGCCATAGCTCTGGCAATTTGTATCCGATCAGGAAATAAAGTACCATTTAGTAATCAGGGAACCCAAAAGCGAATTTCCTCATTCAAAACATTGCTTAAATATCGTTTTTGAATTTTCCGAATTTTTTGCAAGGGGTTCCCCTACAATGTTGTGGGTTTTCCCAATTTCCACACTTTTGCTCCTTCCGATGGCCATAGCTCTGGCAATTTGTATCCGATCAGGAAATAAAGTACCATTTAGTAATCAGGGAACCCAAAAGCGACTTTCCTCATTCAAAACATTGCTTAAATATCGTTTTTAAATTTTCCGAATTTTTTGCAAGGGGTTCCCCTACAATGTTGTGGGTTTTCCCAATTTCCACACTTTTGCTCCTTCCGATGGCCATAGCTCTGGCAATTTGTATCCGATCAGGAAATAAAGTACCATTTAGTAATCAGGGAACCCAAAAGCGAATTTCCTCATTCAAAACATTGCTTAAATATCGTTTTTGAATTTTCCGAATTTTTTGCAAGGGGTTTCCCTACAATATTGTGGGTTTTCCCAATTTCCACACTTTTGGTCCTTCCGATGGCCATAGCTCTGGCAATTTGTATCCGATCAGGAAATAAAGTACCATTTAGTAATCAGGGAACCCAAAAGCGACTTTCCTCATTCAAAACATTGCTTAAATATCGTTTTTAAATTTTCCGAATTTTTTGCAAGGGGTTCCCCTACAATATTGTGGGTTTTCCCAATTTCCACACTTTTGGTCCTTCCGTTGGCCATAGCTCTGGCAATTTGTATCCGATCAGGAAATAAAGTACCATTTAGTAATCAGGGAACCCAAAAGCGAATTTCCTCATTCAAAACATTGCTTAAATATCGTTTTTGAATTTTCCGAATTTTTTGCAAGGGGTTCCCCTACAATATTGTGGGTTTTCCCAATTTCCACACTTTTGGTCCTTCCGATGGCCATAGCTCTGGCAATTTGTATCCGATCAGGAAATAAAGTACCATTTAGTAATCAGGGAACCAAAAAAGCGACTTTCCTCATTCAAAACATTGCTTAAATATCGTTTTTAAATTTTCCGAATTTTTTGCAAGGGGTTCCCCTACAATATTGTGGGTTTTCCCAATTTCCACACTTTTGCTCCTTCCGATGGCCATAGCTCTGGCAATTTGTATCCGATCAGGAAATAAAGTACCATTTAGTAATCAGGGAACCCAAAAGCGAATTTCCTCATTCAAAACATTGCTTAAATATCGTTTTTGAATTTTCCGAATTTTTTGCAAGGGGTTCCCCTACAATATTGTGGGTTTTCCCAATTTCCACACTTTTGGTCCTTCCGATGGCCATAGCTCTGGCAATTTGTATCCGATCAGGAAATAAAGTACCATTTAGTAATCAGGGAACCCAAAAGCGACTTTCCTCATTCAAAACATTGCTTAAATATCGTTTTTAAATTTTCCGAATTTTTTGCAAGGGGTTCCCCTACAATATTGTGGGTTTTCCCAATTTCCACACTTTTGCTCCTTCCGATGGCCATAGCTCTGGCAATTTGTATCCGATCAGGAAATAAAGTACCATTTAGTAATCAGGGAACCCAAAAGCGACTTTCCTCATTCAAAACATTGCTTAAATATCGTTTTTAAATTTTATGAATTTTTTGCAAGGGGTTCCCCTACAATATTGTGGGTTTTCCCAATTTCCACACTTTTGGTCCTTCCGACGGTCATATCTCTGGCAATTTGTATCCGATCAGGAAATAAAGTACCATTTAGTAATCAGGGAACCCAAAAGCGACTTTCCTCATTCAAAACATTGCTTAAATATCGTTTTTAAATTTTCCGAATTTTTTGCAAGGGGTTCCCCTACAATATTGTGGGTTTTCCCAATTTCCACACTTTTGGTCCTTCCGATGGCCATAGCTCTGGCAATTTGTATCCGATCAGGAAATAAAGTACCATTTAGTAATCAGGGAACCCAAAAGCGAATTTCCTCATTCAAAACACTGCTTAAATATCGTTTTTGAATTTTACGAATTTTTTGCAAGGGGTTCCCCTACAATATTGTGGGTTTTCCCAATTTCCACACTTTTGGTCCTTCCGATGGCCATAGCTCTGGCAATTTGTATCCGATCAGGAAATAAAGTACCATTTAGTAATCAGGGAACCCAAAAGCGAATTTCCCCATTCAAAACATTGCTTAAATATCGTTTTTAAATTTTCCGAATTTTTTGCAAGGGGTTCCCCTACAATATTGTGGGTTTTCCCAATTTCCACACTTTTGGTCCTTCCGATGGCCATAGCTCTGGCAATTTGTATCCGATCAGGAAATAAAGTACCATTTAGTAATCAGGGAACCCAAAAGCGACTTTCCTCATTCAAAACATTGCTTAAATATCGTTTTTAAATTTTATGAATTTTTTGCAAGGGGTTCCCCTACAATATTGTGGGTTTTCCCAATTTCCACACTTTTGGTCCTTCCGACGGTCATATCTCTGGCAATTTGTATCCGATCAGGAAATAAAGTACCATTTAGTAATCAGGGAACCCAAAAGCGAATTTCCTCATTCAAAACATTGCTTAAATATCGTTTTTAAATTTTCCGAATTTTTTGCAAGGGGTTCCCCTACAATATTGTGGGTTTTCCCAATTTCCACACTTTTGGTCCTTCCGACGGTCATATCTCTGGCAATTTGTATCCGATCAGGAAATAAAGTACCATTTTGTAATCAGGGAATCCAAAAGCGAATTTCCTCATTCGAAACATTGCTTAAATATCGTTTTTGAATTTTCCGAATTTTTTGCAAGGGGTTCCCCTACAATATTGTGGGTTTTCCCAATTTCCACACTTTTGGTCCTTCCGATGGCCATAGCTCTGGCAATTTGTATCCGATCAGGAAATAAAGTACCATTTAGTAATCAGGGAACCCAAAAGCGACTTTCCTCATTCAAAACATTGCTTAAATATCGTTTTTAAATTTTACGAATTTTTTGCAAGGGGTTCCCCTACAATATTGTGGGTTTTCCCAATTTCCACACTTTTGGTCCTTCCGATGACTGGCAATTTGTTATCGATCAGGAAATAAAGTACCATTTAGTAATCAGGGAACACAAAAGCGACTTTCCTCATTCAAAACATTGCTTAAATATCGTTTTTAAATTTTCCGAATTTTTTGCAAGGGGTTCCCCTACAATATTGTGGGTTTTCCCAATTTCCACACTTTTGCTCCTTCCGATGGCCATAGCTCTGGCAATTTGTATCCGATCAGGAAATAAAGTACCATTTAGTAATCAGGGAACCCAAAAGCGACTTTCCTCATTCAAAACATTGCTTAAATATCGTTTTTAAATTTTATGAATTTTTTGCAAGGGGTTCCCCTACAATATTGTGGGTTTCCCAATTTCCACACTTTTGGTCCTTCCGACGGTCATATCTCTGGCAATTTGTATCCGATCAGGAAATAAAGTACCATTTAGTAATCAGGGAACCCAAAAGCGAATTTCCTCATTCAAAACATTGCTTAAATATCGTTTTTGAATTTTCCGAATTTTTTGCAAGGGGTTCCCCTACAATATTGTGGGTTTTCCCAATTTCCACACTTTTGCTCCTTCCGATGACCATAGCTCTGGCAATTTGTTTTCGATCAGGAAATAAAGTACCATTTAGTAATCAGGGAACACAAAAGCGACTTTCCTCATTCAAAACATTGCTTAAATATCGTTTTTAAATTTTCCGAATTTTTTGCAAGGGGTTCCCCTACAATATTGTGGGTTTTCCCAATTTCCACACTTTTGGTCCTTCCGACGGTCATATCTCTGGCAATTTGTATCCGATCAGGAAATAAAGTACCATTTAGTAATCAGGGAACCCAAAAGCGACTTTCCTTATTCAAAACATTGCTTAAATATCGTTTTTAAATTTTCCGAATTTTTTGCAAGGGGTTCCCCTACAATATTGTGGGTTTTCCCAATTTCCACACTTTTGCTCCTTCCGATGGCCATAGCTCTGGCAATTTGCATCCGATCAGGAAATAAAGTACCATTTAGTAATCAGGGAACCCAAAAGCGACTTTCCTCATTCAAAACATTGCTTAAATATCGTTTATAAATTTGTCGAATTTTTTGCAAGGGGTTTCCCTACAATATTGTGGGTTTTCCCAATTTCCACACTTTTGCTCCTTCCGATGGCCATAGCTCTGGCAATTTGTATCCGATCAGGAAATAAAGTACCATTTAGTAATCAGGGAACCCAAAAGCGACTTTCCTCATTCAAAATATTGCTTAAATATCGTTTTTAAATTTTCCGAATTTTTTGCAAGGGGTTCCCCTACAATATTGTGGGTTTTCCCAATTTCCACACTTTTGCTCCTTCCGATGGCCATAGCTCTGGCAATTTGTATCCGATCAGGAAATAAAGTACCATTTAGTAATCAGGGAACCCAAAAGCAACTTTCCTCATTCAAAACATTGCTTAAATATCGTTTTTAAATTTTATGAATTTTTTGCAAGGGGTTCCCCTACAATATTGTGGGTTTTCCCAATTTCCACACTTTTGGTCCTTCCGACGGTCATATCTCTGGCAATTTGTATCCGATCAGGAAATAAAGTACCATTTAGTAATCAGGGAACCCAAAAGCGACTTTCCTCATTCAAAACATTGCTTAAATATCGTTTTTAAATTTTACGAATTTTTTGCAAGGGGTTCCCCTACAATATTGTGGGTTTTCCCAATTTCCACTCTTTTGGTCCTTCCGATGGCCATAGCTCTGGCAATTTGTATCCGATCAGGAAATAAAGTACCATTTAGTAATCAGGGAACCCAAAAGCGAATTTCCTCATTCAAACCATTGCTTAAATATCGTTTTTGAATTTTACGAATTTTTTGCAAGGGGTTCCCCTACAATATTGTGGGTTTTCCCAATTTCCACACTTTTGGTCCTTCCGATGGCCATAGCTCTGGCAATTTGTATCCGATCAGGAAATAAAGTACCATTTAGTAATCAGGGAACCCAAAAGCGAATTTCCCCATTCAAAACATTGCTTAAATATCGTTTTTAAATTTTCCGAATTTTTTGCAAGGGGTTCCCCTACAATATTGTGGGTTTTCCCAATTTCCACACTTTTGCTCCTTCCGATGGCCATAGCTCTGGCAATTTGTATCCGATCAGGAAATAAAGTACCATTTAGTAATCAGGGAACCCAAAAGCGACTTTCCTCATTCAAAACATTGCTTAAATATCGTTTTTAAATTTTATGAATTTTTTGCAAGGGGTTCCCCTACAATATTGTGGGTTTTCCCAATTTCCACACTTTTGGTCCATCCGACGGTCATATCTCTGGCAATTTGTATCCGATCAGGAAATAAAGTACCATTTAGTAATCAGGGAACCCAAAAGCGAATTTCCTCATTCAAAACATTGCTTAAATATCGTTTTTAAATTTTCCGAATTTTTTGCAAGGGGTTCCCCTACAATATTGTGGGTTTTCCCAATTTCCACACTTTTGGTCCTTCCGACGGTCATATCTCTGGCAATTTGTATCCGATCAGGAAATAAAGTACCATTTTGTAATCAGGGAATCCAAAAGCGAATTTCCTCATTCGAAACATTGCTTAAATATCGTTTTTGAATTTTCCGAATTTTTTGCAAGGGGTTCCCCTACAATATTGTGGGTTTTCCCAATTTCCACACTTTTGGTCCTTCCGATGGCCATAGCTCTGGCAATTTGTATCCGATCAGGAAATAAAGTACCATTTAGTAATCAGGGAACCCAAAAGCGAATTTCCTCATTCGAAACATTGCTTAAATATCGTTTTTGAATTTTCCGAATTTTTTGCAAGGGGTTCCCCTACAATATTGTGGGTTTTCCCAATTTCCACACTTTTGGTCCTTCCGACGGTCATATCTCTGGCAATTTGTATCCGATCAGGAAATAAAGTACCATTTTGTAATCAGGGAATCCAAAAGCGAATTTCCTCATTCGAAACATTGCTTAAATATCGTTTTTGAATTTTCCGAATTTTTTGCAAGGGGTTCCCCTACAATATTGTGGGTTTTCCCAATTTCCACACTTTTGGTCCTTCCGACGGTCATATCTCTGGCAATTTGTATCCGATCAGGAAATAAAGTACCATTTTGTAATCAGGGAATCCAAAAGCGAATTTCCTCATTCGAAACATTGCTTAAATATCGTTTTTGAATTTTCCGAATTTTTTGCAAGGGGTTCCCCTACAATATTGTGGGTTTTCCCAATTTCCACACTTTTGGTCCTTCCGATGGCCATAGCTCTGGCAATTTGTATCCGATCAGGAAATAAAGTACCATTTAGTAATCAGGGAACCCAAAGCGACTTTCCTCATTCAAAACATTGCTTAAATATCGTTTTTAAATTTTACGAATTTTTTGCAAGGGGTTCCCCTACAATATTGTGGGTTTTCCCAATTTCCACACTTTTGGTCCTTCCGATGACTGGCAATTTGTTATCGATCAGGAAATAAAGTACCATTTAGTAATCAGGGAACACAAAAGCGACTTTCCTCATTCAAAACATTGCTTAAATATCGTTTTTAAATTTTCCGAATTTTTTGCAAGGGGTTCCCCTACAATATTGTGGGTTTTCCCAATTTCCACACTTTTGCTCCTTCCGATGGCCATAGCTCTGGCAATTTGTATCCGATCAGGAAATAAAGTACCATTTAGTAATCAAGGAACCCAAAAGCGACTTTCCTCATTCAAAACATTGCTTAAATATCGTTTTTAAATTTTATGAATTTTTTGCAAGGGGTTCCCCTACAATATTGTGGGTTTTCCCAATTTCCACACTTTTGGTCCTTCCGACGGTCATATCTCTGGCAATTTGTATCCGATCAGGAAATAAAGTACCATTTAGTAATCAGGGAACCCAAAAGCGAATTTCCTCATTCAAAACATTGCTTAAATATCGTTTTTGAATTTTCCGAATTTTTTGCAAGGGGTTCCCCTACAATATTGTGGGTTTTCCCAATTTCCACACTTTTGCTCCTTCCGATGACCATAGCTCTGGCAATTTGTATTCGATCAGGAAATAAAGTACCATTTAGTAATCAGGGAACACAAAAGCGACTTTCCTCATTCAAAACATTGCTTAAATATCGTTTTTAAATTTTCCGAATTTTTTGCAAGGGGTTCCCCTACAATATTGTGGGTTTTCCCAATTTCCACACTTTTGGTCCTTCCGACGGTCATATCTCTGGCAATTTGTATCCGATCAGGAAATAAAGTACCATTTAGTAATCAGGGAACCCAAAAGCGATTTTCCTCATTCAAAACATTGCTTAAATATCGTTTTTAAATTTTCCGAATTTTTTTCAAGGGGTTCCCCTACAATATTGTGGGTTTTCCCAATATCCACACTTTTGGTCCTTCCGATGGCCATAGCTCTGGCAATTTGTATCCGATCAGGAAATAAAGTACCATTTAGTAATCAGGGAACCCAAAAGCGAATTTCCTCATTCAAAACATTGCTTAAATATCGTTTTTGAATTTTCCGAATTTTTTGCAAGGGGTTCCCCTACAATATTGTGGGTTTTCCCAATTTCCACACTTTTGGTCCTTCCGATGGCCATAGCTCTGGCAATTTGTATCCGATCAGGAAATAAAGTACCATTTAGTAATCAAGGAACCCAAAAGCGAATTTCCTCAAAACATTGCTTAAATATCGTTTTTAAATTTTCCGAATTTTTTGCAAGGGGTTCCCCTACAATATTGTGGGTTTTCCCAATTTCCACACTTTTGCTCCTTCCGATGGCCATAGCTCTGGCAATTTGTATCCGATCAGGAAATAAAGTACCATTTAGTAATCAGGGAACCCAAAAGCGAATTTCCTCATTCAAAACATTGCTTAAATATCGTTTTTGAATTTTCCGAATTTTTTGCAAGGGGTTCCCCTACAATATTGTGGGTTTTCCCAATTTCCACACTTTTGGTCCTTCCGATGGCCATAGCTCTGGCAATTTGTATCCGATCAGGAAATAAAGTACCATTTAGTAATCAGGGAACCCAAAAGCGACTTTCCTCATTCAAAACATTGCTTAAATATCGTTTTTAAATTTTACGAATTTTTTGCAAGGGGTTCCCTACAATATTGTGGGTTTTCCCAATTTCCACACTTTTGGTCCTTCCGATGACCATAGCTCTGGCAATTTGTATTCGATCAGGAAATAAAGTACCATTTAGTAATCAGGGAACACAAAAGCGACTTTCCTCATTCAAAACATTGCTTAAATATCGTTTTTAAATTTTCCGAATTTTTTGCAAGGAGTTCCCCTACAATATTGTGGGTTTTCCCAATTTCCACACTTTTGCTCCTTCCGATGGCCATAGCTCTGGCAATTTGTATCCGATCAGGAAATAAAGTACCATTTAGTAATCAGGGAACCCAAAAGCGAATTTCCTCATTCAAAACATTGCTTAAATATCGTTTTTGAATTTTCCGAATTTTTTGCAAGGGGTTCCCCTACAATATTGTGGGTTTTCCCAATTTCCACACTTTTGGTCCTTCCGATGGCCATAGCTCTGGCAATTTGTATCCGATCAGGAAATAAAGTACCATTTAGTAATCAGGGAACCCAAAAGCGAATTTCCTCATTCAAAACATTGCTTAAATATCGTTTTTAAATTTTCCGAATTTTTTGCAAGGGGTTCCCCTACAATATTGTGGGTTTTCCCAATTTCCACACTTTTGCTCCTTCCGATGGCCATAGCTCTGGCAATTTGTATCCGATCAGGAAATAAAGTACCATTTAGTAATCAGGGAACCCAAAAGCGACTTTCCTCATTCAAAACATTGCTTAAATATCGTTTTTAAATTTTATGAATTTTTTGCAAGGGGTTCCCCTACAATATTGTGGGTTTTCCCAATTTCCACACTTTTGGTCCTTCCGACGGTCATATCTCTGGCAATTTGTATCCGATCAGGAAATAAAGTACCATTTAGTAATCAGGGAACACAAAAGCGACTTTCCTCATTCAAAACATTGCTTAAATATCGTTTTTAAATTTTACGAATTTTTTGCAAGGGGTTCCCTACAATATTGTGGGTTTTCCCAATTTCCACACTTTTGGTCCTTCCGATGACCATAGCTCTGGCAATTTGTATTCGATCAGGAAATAAAGTACCATTTAGTAATCAGGGAACACAAAAGCGACTTTCCTCATTCAAAACATTGCTTAAATATCGTTTTTAAATTTTCCGAATTTTTTGCAAGGGGTTCCCCTACAATATTGTGGGTTTTCCCAATTGCCACACTTTTGCTCCTTCCGATGGCCATAGCTCTGGCAATTTGTATCCGATCAGGAAATAAAGTACCATTTAGTAATCAGGGAAGCCAAAAGCGAATTTCCTCATTCAAAACATTGCTTAAATATCGTTTTTGAATTTTCCGAATTTTTTGCAAGGGGTTCCCCTACAATATTGTGGGTTTTCCCAATTTCCACACTTTTGGTCCTTCCGATGGCCATAGCTCTGGCAATTTGTATCCGATCAGGAAATAAAGTACCATTTAGTAATCAGGGAACCCAAAAGCGAATTTCCTCATTCAAAACATTGCTTAAATATCGTTTTTAAATTTTCCGAATTTTTTGCAAGGGGTTCCCCTACAATATTGTGGGTTTTCCCAATTTCCACACTTTTGCTCCTTCCGATGGCCATAGCTCTGGCAATTTGTATCCGATCAGGAAATAAAGTACCATTTAGTAATCAGGGAACCCAAAAGCGACTTTCCTCATTCAAAACATTGCTTAAATATCGTTTTTAAATTTTATGAATTTTTTGCAAGGGGTTCCCCTACAATATTGTGGGTTTTCCCAATTTCCACACTTTTGGTCCTTCCGACGGTCATATCTCTGGCAATTTGTATCCGATCAGGAAATAAAGTACCATTTAGTAATCAGGGAACCCAAAAGCGACTTTCCTCATTCAAAACATTGCTTAAATATCGTTTTTAAATTTTCCGAATTTTTTGCAAGGGGTTCCCCTACAATATTGTGGGTTTTCCCAATTTCCACACTTTTGGTCCTTCCGATGGCCATAGCTCTGGCAATTTGTATCCGATCAGGAAATAAAGTACCATTTAGTAATCAGGGAACCCAAAAGCGACTTTCCTCATTCAAAACATTGCTTAAATATCGTTTTTAAATTTTCCGAATTTTTTGCAAGGGGTTCCCCTACAATATTGTGGGTTTTCCCAATTTCCACACTTTTGGTCCTTCCGATGACCATAGCTCTGGCAATTTGTATTCGATCAGGAAATAAAGTACCATTTAGTAATCAGGGAACACAAAAGCGACTTTCCTCATTCAAAACATTGCTTAAATATCGTTTTTAAATTTCCGCAACTTCTTGCAAGGAGTTGCCCTACAATATTGTGGGTTTTCCCAATTTCCACACTTTTGGTCCTTCCGATGGCCATAGCTCTGGCAATTTGTATCCGATCAGGAAATAAAGTACCATTTAGTAATCAGGGAACCCAAAAGCGACTTTCCTCATTCAAAACATTGCTTAAATATCGTTTTTAAATTTTATGAATTTTTTGCAAGGGGTTCCCCTACAATATTGTGGGTTTTCCCAATTTCCACACTTTTGGTCCTTCCGACGGTCATATCTCTGGCAATTTGTATCCGATCAGGAAATAAAGTACCATTTAGTAATCAGGGAACCCAAAAGCGACTTTCCTCATTCAAAACATTGCTTAAATATCGTTTTTAAATTTTCCGAATTTTTTGCAAGGGGTTCCCCTACAATATTGTGGGTTTTCCCAATTTCCACACTTTTGGTCCTTCCGATGGCCATAGCTCTGGCAATTTGTATCCGATCAGGAAATAAAGTACCATTTAGTAATCAGGGAACCCAAAAGCGACTTTCCTCATTCAAAACATTGCTTAAATATCGTTTTTAAATTTTACGAATTTTTTGCAAGGGGTTCCCTACAATATTGTGGGTTTTCCCAATTTCCACACTTTTGCTCCTTCCGATGGCCATAGCTCTGGCAATTTGTATCCGATCAGGAAATAAAGTACCATTTAGTAATCAGGGAACCCAAAAGCGACTTTCCTCATTCAAAACATTGCTTAAATATCGTTTTTGAATTTTCCGAATTTTTTGCAAGGGGTTCCCCTACAATATTGTGGGTTTTCCCAATTTCCACACTTTTGGTCCTTCCGATGGCCATAGCTCTGGCAATTTGTATCCGATCAGGAAATAAAGTACCATTTAGTAATCAGGGAACCCAAAAGCGACTTTCCTCATTCAAAACATTGCTTAAATATCGTTTTTAAATTTTACGAATTTTTTGCAAGGGGTTCCCCTACAATATTGTGGGTTTTCCCAATTTCCACACTTTTGGTCCTTCCGATGGCCATAGCTCTGGCAATTTGTATCCGATCAGGAAATAAAGTACCATTTAGTAATCAGGGAACCCAAAAGCGACTTTCCTCATTCAAAACATTGCTTAAATATCGTTTTTAAAATTGTCGAATTTTTTGCAAGGGGTTCCCCTACAATATTGTGGGTTTTCCCAATTTCCACACTTTTGGTCCTTCCGACGGTCATATCTCTGGCAATTTGTATCCGATCAGGAAATAAAGTACCATTTAGTAATCAGGGAACCCAAAAGCGACTTTCCTCATTCAAAACATTGCTTAAATATCGTTTTTAAATTTTACGAATTTTTTGCAAGGGGTTCCCCTACAATATTGTGGGTTTTCCCAATTTCCACACTTTTGGTCCTTCCGATGGCCATAGCTCTGGCAATTTGTATCCGATCAGGAAATAAAGTACCATTTAGTAATCAGGGAACCCAAAAGCGACTTTCCTCATTCAAAACATTGCTTAAATATCGTTTTTAAATTTTCCGAATTTTTTGCAAGGGGTTCCCCTACAATATTGTGGGTTTTCCCAATTTCCACACTTTTGGTCCTTCCGATGGCCATAGCTCTGGCAATTTGTATCCGATCAGGAAATAAAGTACCATTTAGTAATCAGGGAACCCAAAAGCGAATTTCCTCATTCAAAACATTGCTTAAATATCGTTTTTGAATTTTCCGAATTTTTTGCAAGGGGTTCCCCTACAATATTGTGGGTTTTCCCAATTTCCACACTTTTGGTCCTTCCGATGGCCATAGCTCTGGCAATTTATATCCGATCAGGAAATAAAGTACCATTTAGTAATCAGGGAACCCAAAAGCGACTTTCCTCATTCAAAACATTGCTTAAATACCGTTTTTAAATTTTTAAATTTTACGAATTTTTTGCAAGGGGTTCCCCTACAATATTGTGGGTTTTCCCAATTTCCACACTTTTGGTCCTTCCGATGGCCATAGCTCTGGCAATTTGTATCCGATCAGGAAATAAAGTACCATTTAGTAATCAGGGAACCCAAAAGCGACTTTCCTCATTCAAAACATTGCTTAAATATCGTTTTTAAAATTGTCGAATTTGTTGCAAGGAGTTCCCCTAAAATATTGTGGGTTTTCCCAATTTCCACACTTTTGCTCCTTCCGAAGGCCATAGCTCTGGCAATTTGTATCCGATCAGGAAATAAAGTACCATTTAGTAATCAGGGAACCCAAAACGACTTTCCTCATTCAAAACATTGCTTAAATATCGTTTTTAAATTTTTCGAATTTTTTGCAAGGAGTTCCCCTAAAATATTGTGGGTTTTCCCAATTTCCACACTTTTGCTCCTTCCGAAGGCCATAGCTCTGGCAATTTGTATCCGATCAGGAAATAAAGTACCATTTAGTAATCAGGGAACCCAAAACGACTTTCCTCATTCAAAACATTGCTTAAATATCGTTTTTAAATTTTTCGAATTTTTTGCAAGGGGTTCCCCTACAATATTGTGGGTTTTCCCAATTTCCACACTTTTGGTCCTTCCGGCGGTCATATCTCTGGCAATTTGTATCCGATCAGGAAATAAAGTACCATTTAGTAATCAGGGAACCCAAAAGCGACTTTCCTTATTCAAAACATTGCTTAAATATCGTTTTTAAATTTTCCGAATTTTTTGCAAGGAGTTCCCCTACAATATTGTGGGTTTTCCCAATTTCCACACTTTTGCTCCTTCCGATGGCCATAGCTCTGGCAATTTGTATCCGATCAGGAAATAAAGTACCATTTAGTAATCAGGGAACCCAAAAGCGACTTTCCTCATTCAAAACATTGCTTAAATATCGTTTTTAAATTTTCCGAATTTTTTGCAAGGGGTTCCCCTACAATATTGTGGGTTTTCCCAATTTCCACACTTTTGGTCCTTCCGATGGCCATAGCTCTGGCAATTTGTATCCGATCAGGAAATAAAGTACCATTTAGTAATCAGGGAACCCAAAAGCGAGTTTCCTCATTCAAAACATTGCTTAAATATCGTTTTTAAAATTTTCGAATTTTTTGCAAGGGGTTCCCCTACAATATTGTGGGTTTTCCCAATTTCCACACTTTTGCTCCTTCCGATGGCCATAGCTCTGGCAATTTGTATCCGATCAGGAAATAAAGTACCATAAAGTACCACCATTTAGAAATCAGGGAACCCAAAAGCGACTTTCCTCATTCAAAACATTGCTTAAATACCGTTTTTAAATTTTCCGAATTTTTTGCAAGGAGTTCCCCTACAATATTGTGGGTTTTCCCAATTTCCACACTTTTGCTCCTTCCGAAGGCCATAGCTCTGGCAATTTGTATCCGATCAGGAAATAAAGTACCATTTAGTAATCAGGGAACCCAAAAGCGAGTTTCCTCATTCAAAACATTGCTTAAATATCGTTTTTAAAATTTTCGAATTTTTTGCAAGGGGTTCCCCTACAATATTGTGGGTTTTCCCAATTTCCACACTTTTGCTCCTTCCGATGGCCATAGCTCTGGCAATTTGTATCCGATCAGGAAATAAAGTACCATAAAGTACCACCATTTAGTAATCAGGGAACCCAAAAGCGACTTTCCTCATTCAAAACATTGCTTAAATATCGTTTTTAAAATTGTCGAATTTTTTGCAAGGAGTTCCCCTAAAATATTGTGGGTTTTCCCAATTTCCACACTTTTGCTCCTTCCGAAGGCCATAGCTCTGGCAATTTGTATCCGATCAGGAAATGAAGTACCATTTAGTAATCAGGGAACCCAAAAGCGAGTTTCCTCATTCAAAAAAAACATTGCTTAAATATCGTTTTTAAATTTTCCGAATTTTTTGCAAGGGGTTCCCCTACAATATTGTGGGCTTTCCCAATTTCCACACTTTTGGTCCTTCCGATGGCCATAGCTCTGGCAATTTGTATCCGATCAGGAAATAAAGTACCATTTAGTAATCAGGGAACCCAAAAGCGACTTTCCTCATTCAAAACATTGCTTAAATATCGTTTTTAAAATTTTCGAATTTTTTGCAAGGGTTCCCCTACAATATTGTGGGTTTTCCCAATTTCCACACTTTTGGTCCTTCCGATGGCCATAGCTCTGGCAATTTGTATCCGATCAGGAAATAAAGTACCATTTAGTAATCAGGGAACCCAAAAGCGACTTTCCTCATTCAAAACATTGCTTAAATATCGTTTTTAAATTTTCCGAATTTTTTGCAAGGGGTTCCCCTACAATATTGTGGGTTTTCCCAATTTCCACACTTTTGGTCCTTCCGATGGCCATAGCTCTGGCAATTTGCATCCGATCAGGAAATAAAGTACCATTTAGTAATCAGGAAACCCAAAAGCGACTTTCCTCATTCAAAACATTGCTTAAATACCGTTTTTAAATTTTCCGAATTCTTTGCAAGGAGTTCCCCTACAATATTGTGGGTTTTCCCAATTTCCACACTTTTGCTCCTTCCGAAGGCCATATCTCTGGCAATTTGTATCCGATCAGGAAATAAAGTACCATTTAGTAATCAGGGAACCCAAAGGCGACTTTCCTCATTCAAAACATTGCTTAAATATCGTTTTTAAAATTGTCGAATTTTTTGCAAGGGGTTCCCCTACAATATTGTGGGTTTTCCCAATTTCCACACTTTTGCTCATTCCGATGGCCATAGCTCTGGCAATTTGTATCCGATCAGGAAATAAAGTACAATTTAGTAATCAGGGAACCCAAAAGCGACTTTCCTCATTCAAAACATTGCTTAAATATCGTTTTTAAAATTGTCGAATTTTTTGCAAGGGGTTCCCCTACAATATTGTGGGATTTCCCAATTTCCACACTTTCGCTCATTCCGATGGCCATAGCTCTGGCAATTTGTATCCGATCAGGAAATAAAGTACCATTTAGTAATCAGGGAACCCAAAAGCGACTTTCCTCATTCAAAACATTGCTTAAATATCGTTTTTAAATTTTCCGAATTTTTTGCAAGGAGTTCCCCTACAATATTGTGGGTTTTCCCAATTTCCACACTTTTGCTCATTCCGGTGGCCATAGCTCTGGCAATTTGTATCCGATCAGGAAATAAAGTACCATTTAGTAATCAGGGAACCCAAAAGCGACTTTCCTCATTCAAAACATTGCTTAAATATCGTTTTTAAAATTGTCGAATTTTTTGCAAGGGGTGCCCCTACAATATTGTGGGTTTTCCCAATTTCCACACTTTTGCTCATTCCGATGGCCATAGCTCTGGCAATTTGTATCCGATCAGGAAATAAAGTACAATTTAGTAATCAGGGAACCCAAAAGCGACTTTCCTCATTCAAAACATTGCTTAAATATCGTTTTTAAAATTGTCGAATTTTTTGCAAGGGGTTCCCCTACAATATTGTGGGATTTCCCAATTTCCACACTTTCGCTCATTCCGATGGCCATAGCTCTGGCAATTTGTATCCGATCAGGAAATAAAGTACCATTTAGTAATCAGGGAACCCATAAGCGACTTTCCTCATTCAAAACATTGCTTAAATATCGTTTTTAAATTTTCCGAATTTTTTGCAAGGAGTTCCCCTACAATATTGTGGGTTTTCCCAATTTCCACACTTTTGGTCCTTCCGGTGGCCATAGCTCTGGCAATTTGTATCCGATCAGGAAATAAAGTACCATTTAGTAATCAGGGAACCCAAAAGCGACTTTCCTCATTCAAAACATTGCTTAAATATCGTTTTTAAAATTGTCGAATTTTTTGCAAGGGGTTCCCCTACAATATTGTGGGTTTTCCCAATTTCCACACTTTTGCTCCTTCCGAAGGCCATATCTCTGGCAATTTGTATCCGATCAGGAAATAAAGTACCATTTAGTAATCAGGGAACCCAAAAGCGACTTTCCTTATTCAAAACATTGCTTAAATATCGTTTTTAAATTTTCCGAATTTTTTGCAAGGGGTTCCCCTACAATATTGTGGGTTTTCCCAATTTCCACACTTTTGCTCCTTCCGATGGCCATAGCTCTGGCAATTTGTATCCGATCAGGAAATAAAGTACCATTTAGTAATCAGGGAACCCAAAAGCGACTTTCCTTATTCAAAACATTGCTTAAATATCGTTTTTAAATTTTCCGAATTTTTTGCAAGGGGTTCCCCTACAATATTGTGGGTTTTCCCAATTTCCACACTTTTGCTCCTTCCGATGGCCATAGCTCTGGCAATTTGTATCCGATCAGGAAATAAAGTACCATTTAGTAATCAGGGAACCCAAAAGCGACTTTCCTCATTCAAAACATTGCTTAAATATCGTTTTTAAATTTTCCGAATTTTTTGCAAGGGGTTCCCCTACAATATTATGGGTTTTCCCAATTTCCACACTTTTGCTCCTTCCGATGGCCATAGCTCTGGCAATTTGTATCCGATCAGGAAATAAAGTACCATTTAGTAATCAGGGAACCCAAAAGCGACTTTCCTTATTCAAAACATTGCTTAAATATCGTTTTTAAATTTTCCGAATTTTTTGCAAGGGGTTCCCCTACAATATTGTGGGTTTTCCCAATTTCCACACTTTTGCTCCTTCCGATGGCCATAGCTCTGGCAATTTGTATCCGATCAGGAAATAAAGTACCATTTAGTAATCAGGGAACCCAAAAGCGACTTTCCTCATTCAAAACATTGCTTAAATATCGTTTTTGAATTTTCCGAATTTTTTGCAAGGGGTTCCCCTACAATATTGTGGGTTTTCCCAATTTCCACACTTTTGGTCCTTCCGATGGCCATAGCTCTGGCAATTTGTATCCGATCAGGAAATAAAGTACCATTTAGTAATCAGGGAACCCAAAAGCGACTTTCCTCATTCAAAACATTGCTTAAATATCGTTTTTAAATTTTCCGAATTTTTTGCAAGGGGTTCCCCTACAATATTGTGGGTTTTCCCAATTTCCACACTTTTGGTCCTTCCGATGGCCATAGCTCTGGCAATTTGTATCCGATCAGGAAATAAAGTACCATTTAGTAATCAGGGAACCCAAAAGCGACTTTCCTCATTCAAAACATTGCTTAAATATCGTTTTTGAATTTTCCGAATTTTTTGCAAGGGGTTCCCCTACAATATTGTGGGTTTTCCCAATTTCCACACTTTTGGTCCTTCCGATGGCCATAGCTCTGGCAATTTGTATCCGATCAGGAAATAAAGTACCATTTAGTAATCAGGGAACCCAAAAGCGACTTTCCTTATTCAAAACATTGCTTAAATATCGTTTTTAAATTTTCCGAATTTTTTGCAAGGGGTTCCCCTACAATATTGTGGGTTTTCCCAATTTCCACACTTTTGCTCCTTCCGATGGCCATAGCTCTGGCAATTTGTATCCGATCAGGAAATAAAGTACCATTTAGTAATCAGGGAACCCAAAAGCGACTTTCCTTATTCAAAACATTGCTTAAATATCGTTTTTAAATTTTCCGAATTTTTTGCAAGGGGTTCCCCTACAATATTGTGGGTTTTCCCAATTTCCACACTTTTGCTCCTTCCGATGGCCATAGCTCTGGCAATTTGTATCCGATCAGGAAATAAAGTACCATTTAGTAATCAGGGAACCCAAAAGCGACTTTCCTCATTCAAAACATTGCTTAAATATCGTTTTTGAATTTTCCGAATTTTTTGCAAGGGGTTCCCCTACAATATTGTGGGTTTTCCCAATTTCCACACTTTTGGTCCTTCCGATGGCCATAGCTCTGGCAATTTGTATCCGATCAGGAAATAAAGTACCATTTAGTAATCAGGGAACCCAAAAGCGACTTTCCTCATTCAAAACATTGCTTAAATATCGTTTTTAAAATTTTCGAATTTTTTGCAAGGGGTTCCCCTACAATATTGTGGGTTTTCCCAATTTCCACAGTTTTGGTCCTTCCGACGGTCATATCTCTGGCAATTTGTATCCGATCAGGAAATAAAGTACCATTTAGTAATCAGGGAACCCAAAAGCGACTTTCCTTATTCAAAACATTGCTTAAATATCGTTTTTAAATTTTCCGAATTTTTTGCAAGGAGTTCCCCTACAATATTGTGGGTTTTCCCAATTTCCACACTTTTGCTCCTTCCGATGGCCATAGCTCTGGCAATTTGTATCCGATCAGGAAATAAAGTACCATTTAGTAATCAGGGAACCCAAAAGCGACTTTCCTCATTCAAAACATTGCTTAAATATCGTTTTTAAATTTTCCGAATTTTTTGCAAGGGGTTCCCCTACAATATTGTGGGTTTTCCCAATTTCCACACTTTTGGTCCTTCCGATGGCCATAGCTCTGGCAATTTGTATCCGATCAGGAAATAAAGTACCATTTAGTAATCAGGGAACCCAAAAGCGAATTTCCTCATTCAAAACATTGCTTAAATATCGTTTTTAAATTTTCCGAATTTTTTGCAAGGGGTTCCCCTACAATATTGTGGGTTTTCCCAATTTCCACACTTTTGCTCCTTCCGATGGCCATAGCTCTGGCAATTTGTATCCGATCAGGAAATAAAGTACCATTTAGTAATCAGGGAACCCAAAAGCGACTTTCCTCATTCAAAACATTGCTTAAATATCGTTTTTAAATTTTATGAGTTTTTTGCAAGGGGTTCCCCTACAATATTGTGGGTTTTCCCAATTTCCACACTTTTGGTCCTTCCGATGGCCATAGCTCTGGCAATTTGCATCCGATCAGGAAATAAAGTACCATTTAGTAATCAGGGAACCCAAAAGCGACTTTCCTTATTCAAAACATTGCTTTAATATCGTTTTTAAATTTTCCGAATTTTTTGCAAGGGGTTCCCCTACAATATTGTGGGTTTTCCCAATTTCCACACTTTTGCTCCTTCCGATGGCCATAGCTCTGGCAATTTGTATCCGATCAGGAAATAAAGTACCATTTAGTAATCAGGGAACCCAAAAGCGACTTTCCTTATTCAAAACATTGCTTAAATATCGTTTTTAAATTTTCCGAATTTTTTGCAAGGGGTTCCCCTACAATATTGTGGGTTTTCCCAATTTCCACACTTTTCGTCCTTCCGATGGCCATAGCTCTGGCAATTTGTATCCGATCAGGAAATAAAGTACCATTTAGTAATCAGGGAACCCAAAAGCGACTTTCCTCATTCAAAACATTGCTTAAATATCGTTTTTAAATTTTCCGAATTTTTTGCAAGGGGTTCCCCTACAATATTGTGGGTTTTCCCAATTTCCACACTTTTGCTCCTTCCGATGGCCATAGCTCTGGCAATTTGTATCCGATCAGGAAATAAAGTACCATTTAGTAATCAGGGAACCCAAAAGCGACTTTCCTCATTCAAAACATTGCTTAAATATCGTTTTTAAAATTTTCGAATTTTTTGCAAGGGGTTCCCCTACAATATTGTGGGTTTTCCCAATTTCCACAGTTTTGGTCCTTCCGACGGTCATATCTCTGGCAATTTGTATCCGATCAGGAAATAAAGTACCATTTAGTAATCAGGGAACCCAAAAGCGACTTTCCTTATTCAAAACATTGCTTAAATATCGTTTTTAAATTTTCCGAATTTTTTGCAAGGAGTTCCCCTACAATATTGTGGGTTTTCCCAATTTCCACACTTTTGCTCCTTCCGATGGCCATAGCTCTGGCAATTTGTATCCGATCAGGAAATAAAGTACCATTTAGTAATCAGGGAACCCAAAAGCGACTTTCCTCATTCAAAACATTGCTTAAATATCGTTTTTAAATTTTCCGAATTTTTTGCAAGGGGTTCCCCTACAATATTGTGGGTTTTCCCAATTTCCACACTTTTGGTCCTTCCGATGGCCATAGCTCTGGCAATTTGTATCCGATCAGGAAATAAAGTACCAAACATTGCTTAAATATCGTTTTTAAATTTTCCGAATTTTTTGCAAGGGGTTCCCCTACAATATTGTGGGTTTTCCCAATTTCCACACTTTTGGTCCTTCCGATGGCCATAGCTCTGGCAATTTGTATCCGATCAGGAAATAAAGTACCATTTAGTAATCAGGGAACCCAAAAGCGACTTTCCTCATTCAAAACATTGCTTAAATATCGTTTTTAAATTTTATGAGTATTTTGCAAGGGGTTCCCCTACAATATTGTGGGTTTTCCCAATTTCCACACATTTGGTCCTTCCGATGGCCATAGCTCTGGCAATTTGCATCCGATCAGGAAATAAAGTACCATTTAGTAATCAGGGAACCCAAAAGCGACTTTTCTCATTCAAAACATTGCTTAAATATCGTTTTTAAATTTTCCGAATTTTTTGCAAGGGGTTCCCCTACAATATTGTGGGTTTTCCCAATTTCCACACTTTTGCTCCTTCCGATGGCCATAGCTCTGGCAATTTGTATCCGATCAGGAAATAAAGTACCATTTAGTAATCAGGGAACCCAAAAGCGACTTTCCTCATTCAAAACATTGCTTAAATATCGTTTTTAAATTTTATGAGTTTTTTGCAAGGGGTTCCCCTACAATATTGTGGGTTTTCCCAATTTCCACACTTTTGGTCCTTCCGATGGCCATAGCTCTGGCAATTTGTATCCGATCAGGAAATAAAGTACCATTTAGTAATCAGGGAACCCAAAAGCGACTTTCCTCATTCAAAACATTGCTTAAATATCGTTTTTAAATTTTATGAGTTTTTTGCAAGGGGTTCCCCTACAATATTGTGGGTTTTCCCAATTTCCACACTTTTGGTCCTTCCGATGGCCATAGCTCTGGCAATTTGTATCCGATCAGGAAATAAAGTACCATTTAGTAATCAGGGAACCCAAAAGCGACTTTCCTCATTCAAAACATTGCTTAAATATCGTTTTTAAATTTTCCGAATTTTTTGCAAGGAGTTCCCCTACAATATTGTGGGTTTTCCCAATTTCCACACTTTTGCTCCTTCCGATGGCCATAGCTCTGGCAATTTGTATCCGATCAGGAAATAAAGTACCATTTAGTAATCAGGGAACCCAAAAGCGACTTTCCTCATTCAAAACATTGCTTAAATATCGTTTTTAAATTTTATGAGTTTTTTGCAAGGGGTTCCCCTACAATATTGTGGGTTTTCCCAATTTCCACACTTTTGGTCCTTCCGATGGCCATAGCTCTGGCAATTTGCATCCGATCAGGAAATAAAGTACCATTTAGTAATCAGGGAACCCAAAAGCGAATTTCCTCATTCAAAACATTGCTTAAATATCGTTTTTGAATTTTCCGAATTTTTTGCAAGGGGTTCCCCTACAATATTGTGGGTTTTCCCAATTTCCACACTTTTGATCCTTCCGATGGCCATAGCTCTGGCAATTTGTATCCGATCAGGAAATAAAGTACCATTTAGTAATCAGGGAACCCAAAAGCGACTTTCCTCATTCAAAACATTGCTTAAATATCGTTTTTAAATTTTATGAATTTTTTGCAAGGGGTTCCCCTACAATATTGTGGGTTTTCCCAATTTCCACACTTTTGGTCCTTCCGATGGCCATAGCTCTGGCAATTTGTATCCGATCAGGAAATAAAGTACCATTTAGTAATCAGGGAACCCAAAAGCGAATTTCCTCATTCAAAACATTGCTTAAATATCGTTTTTGAATTTTCCGAATTTTTTGCAAGGGGTTCCCCTACAATATTGTGGGTTTTCCCAATTTCCACACTTTTGGTCCTTCCGATGGCCATAGCTCTGGCAATTTGTATCCGATCAGGAAATAAAGTACCATTTAGTAATCAGGGAACCCAAAAGCGACTTTCCTCATTCAAAACATTGCTTAAATATCGTTTTTAAATTTTATGAATTTTTTGCAAGGGGTTCCCCTACAATATTGTGGGTTTTCCCAATTTCCACACTTTTGCTCCTTCCGATGGCCATAGCTCTGGCAATTTGCATCCGATCAGGAAATAAAGTACCATTTAGTAATCAGGGAACCCAAAAGCGACTTTCCTCATTCAAAACATTGCTTAAATATCGTTTTTAAATTTTATGAATTTTTTGCAAGGGGTTCCCCTACAATATTGTGGGTTTTCCCAATTTCCACACTTTTGGTCCTTCCGATGGCCATAGCTCTGGCAATTTGTATCCGATCAGGAAATAAAGTACCATTTAGTAATCAGGGAACCCAAAAGCGACTTTCCTCATTCAAAACATTGCTTAAATATCGTTTTTAAATTTTATGAATTTTTTGCAAGGGGTTCCCCTACAATATTGTGGGTTTTCCCAATTTCCACACTTTTGCTCCTTCCGATGGCCATAGCTCTGGCAATTTGTATCCGATCAGGAAATAAAGTACCATTTAGTAATCAGGGAACCCAAAAGCGACTTTCCTCATTCAAAACATTGCTTAAATATCGTTTTTAAATTTTATGAATTTTTTGCAAGGGGTTCCCCTACAATATTGTGGGTTTTCCCAATTTCCACACTTTTGCTCCTTCCGATGGCCATAGCTCTTGCAATTTGCATCCGATCAGGAAATAAAGTACCATTTAGTAATCAGGGAACCCAAAAGCGACTTTCCTCATTCAAAACATTGCTTAAATATCGTTTTTAAATTTTATGAATTTTTTGCAAGGGGTTCCCCTACAATATTGTGGGTTTTCCCAATTTCCACACTTTTGGTCCTTCCGATGGCCATAGCTCTGGAAATTTGTATCCGATCAGGAAATAAAGTACCATTTAGTAATCAGGGAACCCAAAAGCGACTTTCCTCATTCAAAACATTGCTTAAATATCGTTTTTAAATTTTATGAATTTTTTGCAAGGGGTTCCCCTACAATATTGTGTGTTTTCCCAATTTCCACACTTTTGCTCCTTCCGATGGCCATAGCTCTGGCAATTTGTATCCGATCAGGAAATAAAGTACCATTTAGTAATCAGGGAACCCAAAAGCGACTTTCCTCATTCAAAACATTGCTTAAATATCGTTTTTAAATTTTATGAATTTTTTGCAAGGGGTTCCCCTACAATATTGTGGGTTTTCCCAATTTCCACACTTTTGCTCCTTCCGATGGCCATAGCTCTGGCAATTTGTATCCGATCAGGAAATAAAGTACCATTTAGTAATCAGGGAACCCAAAAGCGACTTTCCTCATTCAAAACATTGCTTAAATATCGTTTTTAAATTTTATGAATTTTTTGCAAGGGGTTCCCCTACAATATTGTGGGTTTTCCCAATTTCCACACTTTTGCTCCTTCCGATGGCCATAGCTCTGGCAATTTGTATCCGATCAGGAAATAAAGTACCATTTAGTAATCAGGGAACCCAAAAGCGACTTTCCTCATTCAAAACATTGCTTAAATATCGTTTTTAAAATTTTCGAATTTTTTGCAAGGGGTTCCCCTACAATATTGTGGGTTTTCCCAATTTCCACAGTTTTGGTCCTTCCGACGGTCATATCTCTGGCAATTTGTATCCGATCAGGAAATAAAGTACCATTTAGTAATCAGGGAACCCAAAAGCGACTTTCCTTATTCAAAACATTGCTTAAATATCGTTTTTAAATTTTCCGAATTTTTTGCAAGGAGTTCCCCTACAATATTGTGGGTTTTCCCAATTTCCACACTTTTGCTCCTTCCGATGGCCATAGCTCTGGCAATTTGTATCCGATCAGGAAATAAAGTACCATTTAGTAATCAGGGAACCCAAAAGCGACTTTCCTCATTCAAAACATTGCTTAAATATCGTTTTTAAATTTTCCGAATTTTTTGCAAGGGGTTCCCCTACAATATTGTGGGTTTTCCCAATTTCCACACTTTTGGTCCTTCCGATGGCCATAGCTCTGGCAATTTGTATCCGATCAGGAAATAAAGTACCAAACATTGCTTAAATATCGTTTTTAAATTTTCCGAATTTTTTGCAAGGGGTTCCCCTACAATATTGTGGGTTTTCCCAATTTCCACACTTTTGGTCCTTCCGATGGCCATAGCTCTGGCAATTTGTATCCGATCAGGAAATAAAGTACCATTTAGTAATCAGGGAACCCAAAAGCGACTTTCCTCATTCAAAACATTGCTTAAATATCGTTTTTAAATTTTATGAGTATTTTGCAAGGGGTTCCCCTACAATATTGTGGGTTTTCCCAATTTCCACACTTTTGGTCCTTCCGATGGCCATAGCTCTGGCAATTTGCATCCGATCAGGAAATAAAGTACCATTTAGTAATCAGGGAACCCAAAAGCGACTTTTCTCATTCAAAACATTGCTTAAATATCGTTTTTAAATTTTCCGAATTTTTTGCAAGGGGTTCCCCTACAATATTGTGGGTTTTCCCAATTTCCACACTTTTGCTCCTTCCGATGGCCATAGCTCTGGCAATTTGTATCCGATCAGGAAATAAAGTACCATTTAGTAATCAGGGAACCCAAAAGCGACTTTCCTCATTCAAAACATTGCTTAAATATCGTTTTTAAATTTTATGAGTTTTTTGCAAGGGGTTCCCCTACAATATTGTGGGTTTTCCCAATTTCCACACTTTTGGTCCTTCCGATGGCCATAGCTCTGGCAATTTGTATCCGATCAGGAAATAAAGTACCATTTAGTAATCAGGGAACCCAAAAGCGACTTTCCTCATTCAAAACATTGCTTAAATATCGTTTTTAAATTTTATGAGTTTTTTGCAAGGGGTTCCCCTACAATATTGTGGGTTTTCCCAATTTCCACACTTTTGGTCCTTCCGATGGCCATAGCTCTGGCAATTTGTATCCGATCAGGAAATAAAGTACCATTTAGTAATCAGGGAACCCAAAAGCGACTTTCCTCATTCAAAACATTGCTTAAATATCGTTTTTAAATTTTATGAGTTTTTTGCAAGGGGTTCCCCTACAATATTGTGGGTTTTCCCAATTTCCACACTTTTGGTCCTTCCGATGGCCATAGCTCTGGCAATTTGTATCCGATCAGGAAATAAAGTACCATTTAGTAATCAGGGAACCCAAAAGCGACTTTCCTCATTCAAAACATTGCTTAAATATCGTTTTTAAATTTTCCGAATTTTTTGCAAGGGGTTCCCCTACAATATTGTGGGTTTTCCCAATTTCCACACTTTTGGTCCTTCCGATGGCCATAGCTCTGGCAATTTGTATCCGATCAGGAAATAAAGTACCATTTAGTAATCAGGGAACCCAAAAGCGACTTTCCTCATTCAAAACATTGCTTAAATATCGTTTTTAAATTTTATGAGTATTTTGCAAGGGGTTCCCCTACAATATTGTGGGTTTTCCCAATTTCCACACTTTTGGTCCTTCCGATGGCCATAGCTCTGGCAATTTGCATCCGATCAGGAAATAAAGTACCATTTAGTAATCAGGGAACCCAAAAGCGACTTTTCTCATTCAAAACATTGCTTAAATATCGTTTTTAAATTTTCCGAATTTTTTGCAAGGGGTTCCCCTACAATATTGTGGGTTTTCCCAATTTCCACACTTTTGCTCCTTCCGATGGCCATAGCTCTGGCAATTTGTATCCGATCAGGAAATAAAGTACCATTTAGTAATCAGGGAACCCAAAAGCGACTTTCCTCATTCAAAACATTGCTTAAATATCGTTTTTAAATTTTATGAGTTTTTTGCAAGGGGTTCCCCTACAATATTGTGGGTTTTCCCAATTTCCACACTTTTGGTCCTTCCGATGGCCATAGCTCTGGCAATTTGTATCCGATCAGGAAATAAAGTACCATTTAGTAATCAGGGAACCCAAAAGCGACTTTCCTCATTCAAAACATTGCTTAAATATCGTTTTTAAATTTTATGAGTTTTTTGCAAGGGGTTCCCCTACAATATTGTGGGTTTTCCCAATTTCCACACTTTTGGTCCTTCCGATGGCCATAGCTCTGGCAATTTGTATCCGATCAGGAAATAAAGTACCATTTAGTAATCAGGGAACCCAAAAGCGACTTTCCTCATTCAAAACATTGCTTCAATATCGTTTTTAAATTTTATGAATTTTTTGCAAGGGGTTCCCCTACAATATTGTGGGTTTTCCCAATTTCCACACTTTTGCTCCTTCCGATGGCCATAGCTCTGGCAATTTGCATCCGATCAGGAAATAAAGTACCATTTAGTAATCAGGGAACCCAAAAGCGACTTTCCTCATTCAAAACATTGCTTAAATATCGTTTTTAAATTTTATGAATTTTTTGCAAGGGGTTCCCCTACAATATTGTGGGTTTTCCCAATTTCCACACTTTTGGTCCTTCCGATGGCCATAGCTCTGGCAATTTGTATCCGATCAGGAAATAAAGTACCATTTAGTAATCAGGGAACCCAAAAGCGACTTTCCTCATTCAAAACATTGCTTAAATATCGTTTTTAAATTTTATGAATTTTTTGCAAGGGGTTCCCCTACAATATTGTGGGTTTTCCCAATTTCCACACTTTTGGTCCTTCCGATGGCCATAGCTCTGGCAATTTGTATCCGATCAGGAAATAAAGTACCATTTAGTAATCAGGGAACCCAAAAGCGACTTTCCTCATTCAAAACATTGCTTAAATATGGTTTTTAAATTTTTCGAATTTTTTGCAAGGGGTTCCCCTACAATATTATGGGTTTTCCCAATTTCCACACTTTTGGTCCTTCCGATGGCCATAGCTCTGGAAATTTGTATCCGATCAGGAAATAAAGTACCATTTAGTAATCAGGGAACCCAAAAGCGACTTTCCTCATTCAAAACATTGCTTAAATATCGTTTTTAAAATTTTCGAATTTTTTGCAAGGGGTTTCCCTACAATATTTTGGGTTTTCCCAATTTCCACACTTTTGCTCCTTCCGATGGCCATAGCTCTGGCAATTTGTATCCGATCAGGAAATAAAGTACCATTTAGTAATCAGGGAACCCAAAAGCGACTTTCCTCATTCAAAACATTGCTTAAATATCGTTTTTAAATTTTATGAATTTTTTGCAAGGGGTTCCCCTAAAATATTGTGGGTTTTCCCAATTTCCACACTTTTGCTCCTTCCGATGGCCATAGCTCTGGCAATTTGTATCCGATCAGGAAATAAAGTACCATTTAGTAATCAGGGAACCCAAAAGCGACTTTCCTCATTCAAAACATTGCTTAAATATCGTTTTTAAATTTTATGAATTTTTTGCAAGGGGTTCCCCTACAATATTGTGGGTTTTCCCAATTTCCACACTTTTGCTCCTTCTGATGGCCATAGCTCTGGCAATTTGCATCCGATCAGGAAATAAAGTACCATTTAGTAATCAGGGAACCCAAAAGCGACTTTCCTCATTCAAAACATTGCTTAAATATCGTTTTTGAATTTTCCGAATTTTTTGCAAGGGGTTCCCCTACAATATTGTGGGTTTTCCCAATTTCCACACTTTTGGTCCTTCCGATGGCCATAGCTCTGGCAATTTGTATCCGATCAGGAAATAAAGTACCATTTAGTAATCAGGGAACCCAAAAGCGACTTTCCTCATTCAAAACATTGCTTAAATATCGTTTTTAAATTTTATGAATTTTTTGCAAGGGGTTCCCCTACAATATTGTGGGTTTTCCCAATTTCCACACTTTTGGTCCTTCCGATGGCCATAGCTCTGGCAATTTGTATCCGATCAGGAAATAAAGTACCATTTAGTAATCAGGGAACCCAAAAGCGACTTTCCTTATTCAAAACATTGCATAAATATCGTTTTTAAATTTTCCGAATTTTTTGCAAGGGGTTTCCCTACAAGATTGTGGGTTTTCCCAATTTCCACACTTTTGCTCCTTCCGATGGCCATAGCTCTGGCAATTTGCATCCAATCAGGAAATAAAGTACCATTTAGTAATCAGGGAACCCAAAAACGACTTTCCTCATTCAAAACATTGCTTAAATATCGTTTTTAAATTTTTCAAATTTTTTTCAAGGGGTTCTCCTACAATATTGTGGGTTTTCCCAATTTCCACACTTTTGCTCCTTCCGACGGTCATATCTCTGGCAATTTGTATCCGATCAGGAAATAAAGTACCATTTAGTAATCAGGGAACCCAAAAGCGACTTTCCTTATTCAAAACATTGCTTAAATATCGTTTTTAAATTTTCCGAATTTTTTGCAAGGGGTTCCCCTACAATATTGTGGGTTTTCCCAATTTCCACACTTTTGCTCCTTCCGATGGCCATAGCTCTGGCAATTTGCATCCGATCAGGAAATAAAGTACCATTTAGTAATCAGGGAACCCAAAAGCGACTTTCCTAATTCAAAACATTACTTAAATATCGTTTATAAATTTGTCGAATTTTTTGCAAGGGGTTTCCCTACAATATTGTGGGTTTTCCCAATTTCCACACTTTTGCTCCTTCCGATGGCCATACCTCTGGCAATTTGTATTCGATCAGGAAATAAAGTACCATTTAGTAATCAGGGAACCCAAAAGCGACTTTCCTCATTCAAAACATTGCTTAAATATCGTTTTTAAATTTTTCGAATTTTTTGCAAGGGGTTCCCCTACAATATTGTGGGTTTTCCCAATTTCCACACTTTTGGTCCTTCCGATGGCCATAGCTCTGGCAATTTGCATCCGATCAGGAAATAAAGTACCATTTAGTAATCAGGGAACCCAAAAGCGACTTTCCTTATTCAAAACATTGCTTAAATATCGTTTTTAAATTTTCCGAATTTTTTGCAAGGGGTTCCCCTACAATATTGTGGGTTTTCCCAATTTCCACACTTTTGCTCCTTCCGATGGCCATAGCTCTGGCAATTTGCATCCGATCAGGAAATAAAGTACCATTTAGTAATCAGGGAACCCAAAAGCGACTTTCCTAATTCAAAACATTACTTAAATATCGTTTATAAATTTGTCGAATTTTTTGCAAGGGGTTTCCCTACAATATTGTGGGTTTTCCCAATTTCCACACTTTTGGTCCTTCCGATGGCCATAGCTCTGTCAATTTGTATCCGATCAGGAAATAAAGTACCATTTAGTAATCAGGGAACCCAAAAGCGACTTTCCTCATTCAAAACATTGCTTAAATATCGTTTCCAAAATTTTCGAATTTTTTGCAAGGGGTTCCCCTACAATATTGTGGGTTTTCCCAATTTCCACACTTTTGGTCCTTCCGATGGCCATAGCTCTGGCAATTTGTATCCGATCAGGATATAAAGTACCATTTAGTAATCAGGGAACCCAAAAGCGACTTTCCTCATTCAAAACATTGCTTAAATATCGTTTCCAAAATTTTCGAATTTTTTGCAAGGGGTTCCCCTACAATATTGTGGGTTTTCCCAATTTCCACACTTTTGCTCCTTCCGATGGCCATAGCTCTGGCAATTTGTATCCGATCAGGATATAAAGTACCATTTAGTAATTGTCTTTCGAACTTCATTATAGAATCCTCGTAAAATCCTGATCCACATCGTAAATGGCGATGCTGATCCTTTTCTAAAATATGATAGCCGGTCGAAATGTTGTTGTTGGATTTCGAAAATCTCTTGATGCAAATCGTAGGATGTTTATGTCCTGATTCCAAAATTATTTTCCATTCTAAGATCGGTTTAAAAAAGACCGAGATATAAACAAACCAATATAGGGAAATAAATTTCCAAGCCAAAATATCTGTATCATTCGATTTTAACTTGGCCAATACCAGATTTTGTTAGCCAAATGGACGGGCCGTATTTTTCTGCATTTTATGACATCCCACAATCCGGGCTTAAATGCCAATTGGCCGAGTTATTCACAAAAAACAGTTTCAAAAAATGGAATCCACCTTTTCCAAAAAAGCTTGGGCGGGCGGGACCTTTTTTGAATTTAAATTTAAATAAAACGGATCGTATTTTGGATCCACAGGCCCGGTGGGAAACTTATTTTTTGAATTTGAATTTAACGGATTTCCATCAACTTAGAATCCACATATGTCCCACATAGGATCCACCCAGGTCCCACATAAGTTTCACACCTGCCCAACATGGGATCCACACAGGTCCCACATGAGTTCCACATAGGATCCACATACCGCCAAAGACACAAACCGGTCAAGCCAAGACACCAGCCAGTGGATCAAAGCTCAACCCGTGACGTCACGGGCTTTCGAGGCTGAAAATTTTTCAGTTTCCGGCCGCTACCAGGCGCGGAGTACCAGGCGAACAGAAACAGGTAGTAGGTGGATTCTATTTTTTGAAACAGTTTTTTGTGAATAACTCGGCCATTTAGCATCTAAGCCCGGATTGTGGGATGTCATAAAATGCAGAAAAATACGGCCCGTCCATTTGGCTAACAAAATCTGGTATTGGCCAAGTTAACACGGATTGGTAAAGAAATTTGGCTTAGAAATATATTTCTATAATTGGATTTGCTTATATCTCGGGACTTTTCAAACCGATCTTAAAATGTAATATTATTTTGGAATCAGGACATGAACATCCTTTGATCTGCATCGAAGGATTTTCGAATCCAACTACAATATGTCGAGCGGAAATTATATTTAAGGAAAGGATCAGTATCGCCATTTCAGGATTTCTTGAGGGTCCTTCGATGCAGTTCGAAGGACATTAAGGTCCTGATTCAGGAATGTTACTTTGCTTCCCGATCGGTTGGAAAATAACCGAGTTATAAACAAACGAACTTTTAAAAATAAATATCTAAAACAAATTTGTGAGCCACTCCGTGTTAACTTGGCTAATGCCAGACATTGTTAGCCAGGTAGATGGTCCGTATTTTTCTGCATTTTATGACATCCCACAATCCGGGCTTAGATGCCAAATGTCCGAGTTATTCACAAAAAACAATTTGAAAAAGAAGAATCCACCTACTATGCGTTTCTGTTCGCCTGGTACTCCGAGCCTGGTAGCGGGCCGAAATCCACTTTTTCGAAGCCGCAAAAAAAGTGCAAGTCATTCTGAAAAATTAAAAAATTCAGAAAAATTCTGGAAAATGCTGGAAAACTCAAGAAAGTTTTGAAAAATCGCAAAACCGTGAAAAAAAATTCGGAAGATGTATAAAAATACAGAAAAACTCAAGAAAATTCGGAAAAAATAGGGAAAAAAGTCCGAGATTCTAGAGGATTCCATATCTCGGACGTTTGTTGTCCGATCTGGCAACCCTGCACATTTTCGGAATCAGCGCTCGAATGTCCATCGAACTGCATACCACGATTTTCGATATCAAACAACTCATTTTCGAGCGATTTTTCGCAAAAATGGAAAGGCTATACATCACGATTTTTTCCGATTTTGGCCGAAAAATTTTTTGTTCGATTTCGACGAAATTGGTATGCAGTTCGATAGACTTTTGGGCGCTGTTTTCGAAAATGCCAAGCGTTGCCAGATCGGGCTGCAATCGGCCGAGATATGAGCTCTCGAAAGCCCATTTCTGGTCCGATCTGGCAGCCCTGTACATTTTCGGAATCAGCGCTCGAATGTCCACCGAACTGCATACCACGATTTTCGATATCAAACAACTCATTTTCGAGCGATTTTTAGCAAAAATGGAAAGGCTATCACGATTTTTTCCGATTTTGGCCGAAAAATTTTTTGTTCGATTTCGACGAAATTGGTATGCAGTTCGATAGACTTTTGGGCGCTGTTTTCGAAAATGCCAAGCGTTGCCAGATCGGGCTGCAATCGGCCGAGATATGGGCTGCAGAAGCCCCAATTTTGGCCCGATCTGGCAACGCTTGACATTTTCGGAATCAGCGCTCGAATGCCCACCGAACTGCATACCACGATTTTCGATATCAAACAACTCATTTTCGAGCGATTTTTAGCAAAAATGGAAAGGCTATCACGATTTTTTCCGATTTTGGCCGAAAAATTTTTTGTTCGATTTCGACGAAATTGGTATGCAGTTCGATAGACTTTTGGGCGCTGTTTTCGAAAATGCCAAGCGTTGCCAGATCGGGCTGCAATCGGCCGAGATATGGGCTGCAGAAGCCCCAATTTTGGCCCGATCTGGCAACGCTTGACATTTTCGGAATCAGCACTCGAATGCCCACCGAACTGCATACCACGATTTTCGATATCGAACAACTCATTTTCGACCGATTTTTCGCAAAAATGGAAAGGCTATACATCACGATTTTTTCCGATTTTGGCCGAAAAATTTTTTGTTCGATTTCGACGAAATTGGTATGCAGTTCGATAGACTTTTGGGCGCTGTTTTCGAAAATGCCAAGCGTTGCCAGATCGGGCTGCAATCGGCCGAGATATGAGCTCTCGAAAGCCCATTTCTGGTCCGATCTGGCAGCCCTGTACATTTTCGGAATCAGCGCTCGAATGTCCACCGAACTGCATACCACGATTTTCGATATCAAACAACTCATTTTCGAGCGATTTTTAGCAAAAATGGAAAGGCTATACATCACGATTTTTTCCGATTTTGGCCGAAAAATTTTTTGTTCGATTTCGACGAAATTGGTATGCAGTTCGATAGACTTTTGGGCGCTGTTTTCGAAAATGCCAAGCGTTGCCAGATCGGGCTGCAATCGGCCGAGATATGGGCTGCAGAAGCCCCAATTTTGGCCCGATCTGGCAACGCTTGACATTTTCGGAATCAGCGCTCGAATGCCCACCGAACTGCATACCACGATTTTCGATATCGAACAACTCATTTTCGACCGATTTTTCGCAAAAATGGAAAGGCTATACATCACGATTTTTTCCGATTTTGGCCGAAAAATTTTTTGTTCGATTTCGACGAAATTGGTATGCAGTTCGATAGACTTTTGGGCGCTGTTTTCGAAAATGCCAAGCGTTGCCAGATCGGGCTGCAATCGGCCGAGATATGAGCTCTCGAAAGCCCATTTCTGGTCCGATCTGGCAGCCCTGTACATTTTCGGAATCAGCGCTCGAATGTCCACCGAACTGCATACCACGATTTTCGATATCAAACAACTCATTTTCGAGCGATTTTTAGCAAAAATGGAAAGGCCATCACGATTTTTTCCGATTTTGGCCGAAAAATTTTTTGTTCGATTTCGACGAAATTGGTATGCAGTTCGATAGACTTTTGGGCGCTGTTTTCGAAAATGTCAAGCGTTGCCAGATCGGGCTGCAATCGGCCGAGATATGAGCTCATTTTCGAGCGATTTTTAGCAAAAATGGAAAGGCTATACATCACGATTTTTTCCGATTTTGGCCGAAAAATTTTTTGTTCGATTTCGACGAAATTGGTATGCAGTTCGATAGACTTTTGGGCGCTGTTTTCGAAAATGCCAAGCGTTGCCAGATCGGGCTGCAATCGGCCGAGATATGGGCTGCAGAAGCCCCAATTTTGGCCCGATCTGGCAACGCTTGACATTTTCGGAATCAGCGCTCGAATGCCCACCGAACTGCATACCACGATTTTCGATATCGAACAACTCATTTTCGACCGATTTTTCGCAAAAATGGAAAGGCTATACATCACGATTTTTTCCGATTTTGGCCGAAAAATTTTTTGCCCATTTCTGGTCCGATCTGGCAGCCCTGTACATTTTCGGAATCAGCGCTCGAATGCCCACCGAACTGCATACCACGATTTTCGATATCGAACAACTCATTTTCGACCGATTTTTCGCAAAAATGGAAAGGCTATACATCACGATTTTTTCCGATTTTGGCCGAAAAATTTTTTGTTCGATTTCGACGAAATTGGTATGCAGTTCGATAGACTTTTGGGCGCTGTTTTCGAAAATGCCAAGCGTTGCCAGATCGGGCTGCAATCGGCCGAGATATGAGCTCTCGAAAGCCCATTTCTGGTCCGATCTGGCAGCCCTGTACATTTTCGGAATCAGCGCTCGAATGTCCACCGAACTGCATACCACGATTTTCGATATCAAACAACTCATTTTCGAGCGATTTTTAGCAAAAATGGAAAGGCTATACATCACGATTTTTTCCGATTTTGGCCGAAAAATTTTTTGTTCGATTTCGACGAAATTGGTATGCAGTTCGATAGACTTTTGGGCGCTGTTTTCGAAAATGCCAAGCGTTGCCAGATCGGGCTGCAATCGGCCGAGATATGAGCTCTCGAAAGCCCATTTCTGGTCCGATCTGGCAGCCCTGTACATTTTCGGAATCAGCGCTCGAATGTCCACCGAACTGCATACCACGATTTTCGATATCGAACAACTCATTTTCGACCGATTTTTCGCAAAAATGGAAAGGCTATACATCACGATTTTTTCCGATTTTGGCCGAAAAATTTTTTGTTCGATTTCGACGAAATTGGTATGCAGTTCGATAGACTTTTGGGCGCTGTTTTCGAAAATGCCAAGCGTTGCCAGATCGGGCTGCAATCGGCCGAGATATGAGCTCTCGAAAGCCCATTTCTGGTCCGATCTGGCAGCCCTGTACATTTTCGGAATCAGCGCTCGAATGTCCACCGAACTGCATACCACGATTTTCGATATCAAACAACTCATTTTCGAGCGATTTTTAGCAAAAATGGAAAGGCTATACATCACGATTTTTTCCGATTTTGGCCGAAAAATTTTTTGTTCGATTTCGACGAAATTGGTATGCAGTTCGATAGACTTTTGGGCGCTGTTTTCGAAAATGCCAAGCGTTGCCAGATCGGGCTGCAATCGGCCGAGATATGGGCTGCAGAAGCCCCAATTTTGGCCCGATCTGGCAACGCTTGACATTTTCGGAATCAGCGCTCGAATGCCCACCGAACTGCATACCACGATTTTCGATATCGAACAACTCATTTTCGACCGATTTTTAGCAAAAATGGAAAGGCTATACATCACGATTTTTTCCGATTTTGGCCGAAAAATTTTTTGTTCGATTTCGACGAAATTGGTATGCAGTTCGATAGACTTTTGGGCGCTGTTTTCGAAAATGCCAAGCGTTGCCAGATCGGGCTGCAATCGGCCGAGATATGGGCTGCAGAAGCCCCAATTTTGGCCCGATCTGGCAACGCTTGACATTTTCGGAATCAGCACTCGAATGCCCACCGAACTGCATACCACGATTTTCGATATCGAACAACTCATTTTCGACCGATTTTTAGCAAAAATGGAAAGGCTATACATCACGATTTTTTCCGATTTTGGCCGAAAAATTTTTTGTTCGATTTCGACGAAATTGGTATGCAGTTCGATAGACTTTTGGGCGCTGTTTTCGAAAATGCCAAGCGTTGCCAGATCGGGCTGCAATCGGCCGAGATATGGGCTGCAGAAGCCCCAATTTTGGCCCGATCTGGCAACGCTTGACATTTTCGGAATCAGCGCTCGAATGCCCACCGAACTGCATACCACGATTTTCGATATCGAACAACTCATTTTCGACCGATTTTTCGCAAAAATGGAAAGGCTATACATCACGATTTTTTCCGATTTTGGCCGAAAAATTTTTTGTTCGATTTCGACGAAATTGGTATGCAGTTCGATAGACTTTTGGGCGCTGTTTTCGAAAATGCCAAGCGTTGCCAGATCGGGCTGCAATCGGCCGAGATATGAGCTCTCGAAAGCCCATTTCTGGTCCGATCTGGCAGCCCTGTACATTTTCGGAATCAGCGCTCGAATGTCCACCGAACTGCATACCACGATTTTCGATATCAAACAACTCATTTTCGAGCGATTTTTAGCAAAAATGGAAAGGCTATACATCACGATTTTTTCCGATTTTGGCCGAAAAATTTTTTGTTCGATTTCGACGAAATTGGTATGCAGTTCGATAGACTTTTGGGCGCTGTTTTCGAAAATGCCAAGCGTTGCCAGATCGGGCTGCAATCGGCCGAGATATGGGCTGCAGAAGCCCCAATTTTGGCCCGATCTGGCAACGCTTGACATTTTCGGAATCAGCGCTCGAATGCCCACCGAACTGCATACCACGATTTTCGATATCGAACAACTCATTTTCGACCGATTTTTCGCAAAAATGGAAAGGCTATACATCACGATTTTTTCCGATTTTGGCCGAAAAATTTTTTGTTCGATTTCGACGAAATTGGTATGCAGTTCGATAGACTTTTGGGCGCTGTTTTCGAAAATGCCAAGCGTTGCCAGATCGGGCTGCAATCGGCCGAGATATGAGCTCTCGAAAGCCCATTTCTGGTCCGATCTGGCAGCCCTGTACATTTTCGGAATCAGCGCTCGAATGTCCACCGAACTGCATACCACGATTTTCGATATCAAACAACTCATTTTCGAGCGATTTTTAGCAAAAATGGAAAGGCTATACATCACGATTTTTTCCGATTTTGGCCGAAAAATTTTTTGTTCGATTTCGACGAAATTGGTATGCAGTTCGATAGACTTTTGGGCGCTGTTTTCGAAAATGCCAAGCGTTGCCAGATCGGGCTGCAATCGGCCGAGATATGAGCTCTCGAAAGCCCATTTCTGGTCCGATCTGGCAGCCCTGTACATTTTCGGAATCAGCGCTCGAATGTCCACCGAACTGCATACCACGATTTTCGATATCAAACAACTCATTTTCGAGCGATTTTTAGCAAAAATGGAAAGGCTATACATCACGATTTTTTCCGATTTTGGCCGAAAAATTTTTTGTTCGATTTCGACGAAATTGGTATGCAGTTCGATAGACTTTTGGGCGCTGTTTTCGAAAATGCCAAGCGTTGCCAGATCGGGCTGCAATCGGCCGAGATATGGGCTGCAGAAGCCCCAATTTTGGCCCGATCTGGCAACGCTTGACATTTTCGGAATCAGCGCTCGAATGCCCACCGAACTGCATACCACGATTTTCGATATCGAACAACTCATTTTCGACCGATTTTTCGCAAAAATGGAAAGGCTATACATCACGATTTTTTCCGATTTTGGCCGAAAAATTTTTTGTTCGATTTCGACGAAATTGGTATGCAGTTCGATAGACTTTTGGGCGCTGTTTTCGAAAATGCCAAGCGTTGCCAGATCGGGCTGCAATCGGCCGAGATATGGGCTGCAGAAGCCCCAATTTTGGCCCGATCTGGCAACGCTTGACATTTTCGGAATCAGCGCTCGAATGCCCACCGAACTGCATACCACGATTTTCGATATCGAACAACTCATTTTCGACCGATTTTTAGCAAAAATGGAAAGGCTATACATCACGATTTTTTCCGATTTTGGCCGAAAAATTTTTTGTTCGATTTCGACGAAATTGGTATGCAGTTCGATAGACTTTTGGGCGCTGTTTTCGAAAATGCCAAGCGTTGCCAGATCGGGCTGCAATCGGCCGAGATATGGGCTGCAGAAGCCCCAATTTTGGCCCGATCTGGCAACGCTTGACATTTTCGGAATCAGCGCTCGAATGTCCACCGAACTGCATACCACGATTTTCGATATCAAACAACTCATTTTCGAGCGATTTTTAGCAAAAATGGAAAGGCTATACATCACGATTTTTTCCGATTTTGGCCGAAAAATTTTTTGTTCGATTTCGACGAAATTGGTATGCAGTTCGATAGACTTTTGGGCGCTGTTTTCGAAAATGCCAAGCGTTGCCAGATCGGGCTGCAATCGGCCGAGATATGGGCTGCAGAAGCCCCAATTTTGGCCCGATCTGGCAACGCTTGACATTTTCGGAATCAGCGCTCGAATGCCCACCGAACTGCATACCACGATTTTCGATATCGAACAACTCATTTTCGACCGATTTTTCGCAAAAATGGAAAGGCTATACATCACGATTTTTTCCGATTTTGGCCGAAAAATTTTTTGTTCGATTTCGACGAAATTGGTATGCAGTTCGATAGACTTTTGGGCGCTGTTTTCGAAAATGCCAAGCGTTGCCAGATCGGGCTGCAATCGGCCGAGATATGGGCTGCAGAAGCCCCAATTTTGGCCCGATCTGGCAACGCTTGACATTTTCGGAATCAGCACTCGAATGCCCACCGAACTGCATACCACGATTTTCGATATCGAACAACTCATTTTCGACCGATTTTTCGCAAAAATGGAAAGGCTATACATCACGATTTTTTCCGATTTTGGCCGAAAAATTTTTTGTTCGATTTCGACGAAATTGGTATGCAGTTCGATAGACTTTTGGGCGCTGTTTTCGAAAATGCCAAGCGTTGCCAGATCGGGCTGCAATCGGCCGAGATATGAGCTCTCGAAAGCCCATTTCTGGTCCGATCTGGCAGCCCTGTACATTTTCGGAATCAGCGCTCGAATGTCCACCGAACTGCATACCACGATTTTCGATATCAAACAACTCATTTTCGAGCGATTTTTAGCAAAAATGGAAAGGCTATACATCACGATTTTTTCCGATTTTGGCCGAAAAATTTTTTGTTCGATTTCGACGAAATTGGTATGCAGTTCGATAGACTTTTGGGCGCTGTTTTCGAAAATGCCAAGCGTTGCCAGATCGGGCTGCAATCGGCCGAGATATGGGCTGCAGAAGCCCCAATTTTGGCCCGATCTGGCAACGCTTGACATTTTCGGAATCAGCGCTCGAATGCCCACCGAACTGCATACCACGATTTTCGATATCGAACAACTCATTTTCGACCGATTTTTCGCAAAAATGGAAAGGCTATACATCACGATTTTTTCCGATTTTGGCCGAAAAATTTTTTGTTCGATTTCGACGAAATTGGTATGCAGTTCGATAGACTTTTGGGCGCTGTTTTCGAAAATGCCAAGCGTTGCCAGATCGGGCTGCAATCGGCCGAGATATGAGCTCTCGAAAGCCCATTTCTGGTCCGATCTGGCAGCCCTGTACATTTTCGGAATCAGCGCTCGAATGTCCACCGAACTGCATACCACGATTTTCGATATCAAACAACTCATTTTCGAGCGATTTTTAGCAAAAATGGAAAGGCTATACATCACGATTTTTTCCGATTTTGGCCGAAAAATTTTTTGTTCGATTTCGACGAAATTGGTATGCAGTTCGATAGACTTTTGGGCGCTGTTTTCGAAAATGCCAAGCGTTGCCAGATCGGGCTGCAATCGGCCGAGATATGAGCTCTCGAAAGCCCATTTCTGGTCCGATCTGGCAGCCCTGTACATTTTCGGAATCAGCGCTCGAATGTCCACCGAACTGCATACCACGATTTTCGATATCAAACAACTCATTTTCGAGCGATTTTTAGCAAAAATGGAAAGGCTATACATCACGATTTTTTCCGATTTTGGCCGAAAAATTTTTTGTTCGATTTCGACGAAATTGGTATGCAGTTCGATAGACTTTTGGGCGCTGTTTTCGAAAATGCCAAGCGTTGCCAGATCGGGCTGCAATCGGCCGAGATATGAGCTCTCGAAAGCCCATTTCTGGTCCGATCTGGCAGCCCTGTACATTTTCGGAATCAGCGCTCGAATGTCCACCGAACTGCATACCACGATTTTCGATATCAAACAACTCATTTTCGAGCGATTTTTAGCAAAAATGGAAAGGCTATACATCACGATTTTTTCCGATTTTGGCCGAAAAATTTTTTGTTCGATTTCGACGAAATTGGTATGCAGTTCGATAGACTTTTGGGCGCTGTTTTCGAAAATGCCAAGCGTTGCCAGATCGGGCTGCAATCGGCCGAGATATGGGCTGCAGAAGCCCCAATTTTGGCCCGATCTGGCAACGCTTGACATTTTCGGAATCAGCACTCGAATGCCCACCGAACTGCATACCACGATTTTCGATTTTTTGAAACTGTTTTTTGTGAATAACTCGGCCAATTGGCATTTAAGCCCGGATTGTGGGATGTCATAAAATGCAGAAAAATACGGCCCGTCCATTTGGCTAACAAAATCTGGTATTGGCCAAGTTAAAATCGAATGATACAGATATTTTGGCTTGGAAATTTATTTCCCTATATTGGTTTGTTTATATCTCGGTCTTTTTTAAACCGATCTTAGAATGGAAAATAATTTTGGAATCAGGACATAAACATCCTACGATTTGCATCAAGAGATTTCCGAAATCCAACAACAACATTTCGACCGGCTATCATATTTTAGAAAAGGATCAGCATCGCCATTTACGATGTGGATCAGGATTTTACGAGGATTCTATAATGAAGTTCGAAAGACAATGGCGTCCTGATTTGGTAATCGTACTTTGCTTCCCGATCGGTCGGAAAATGATCGATATATAAACAAAACTTTGTTGGAAAAAATTCGAAAATTTTAAAAACGATATTTAAGCAATGTTTTGAATGAGGAAAGTCGCTTTTGGGTTCCCTGATTACTAAATGGTACTTTATTTCCTGATCGGATACAAATTGCCAGAGCTATGGCCATCGGAAGGACCAAAAGGGTGGAAATGGGGAAAACCCACAATATTGTAGGGGAACCCCTTGGAAAAAATTCGGAAAATTTAAAAACGATATTTAAGCAATGTTTTGAATGAGGAAAGTCGCTTTTGGGTTCCCTGATTACTAAATGGTACTTTATTTCCTGATCGGATACAAATTGCCAGAGCTATGGCCATCGGAAGGACCAAAAGTGTGGAAATTGGGAAAACCCACAATATTGTAGGGGAACCCCTTGGAAAAAATTCGGAAAATTCAAAAACGATATTTAAGCAATGTTTTGAATGAGGAAAGTCGCTTTTGGGTTCCCTGATTACTAAATGGTACTTTATTTCCTGATCGGATACAAATTGCCAGAGATATGACCGTCGGAAGGACCAAAAGTGTGGAAATTGGGAAAACCCACAATATTGTAGGGGAACCCCTTGCAAAAAATTCATAAAATTTAAAAACGATATTTAAGCAATGTTTTGAATGAGGAAAGTCGCTTTTGGGTTCCCTGATTACTAAATGGTACTTTATTTCCTGATCGGATACAAATTGCCAGAGCTATGGCCATCGGAAGGAGCAAAAGTGTGGAAATTGGGAAAACCCACAATATTGTAGGGGAACCCCTTGCAAAAAATTCGAAAAATTTGAAAACGATATTTAAGCAATGTTTTTAATGAGGAAAGTTGCTTTTGGGTTCCCTGATTACTAAATGGTACTTTATTTCCTGATCGGATACAAATTGCCAGAGCTATGGCCATCGGAAGGACCAAAAGGGTGGAAATGGGGAAAACCCACAATATTGTAGGGGAACCCCTTGGAAAAAATTCGGAAAATTTAAAAACGATATTTAAGCAATGTTTTGAATGAGGAAAGTCGCTTTTGGGTTCCCTGATTACTAAATGGTACTTTATTTCCTGATCGGATACAAATTGCCAGAGCTATGGCCATCGGAAGGAGCCAAAGTGTGGAAATTGGGAAAACCCACAATTTGGTAGGGGAACCCCTTGGAAAAAATTCGAAAAATTTAAAAACGATATTCAAGCAATGTTTTGAATAAGGAAAGTCGCTTTTGGGTTCCCTGATTACTAAATGGTACTTTATTTCCTGATCGGATACAAATTGCCAGAGCTATGGCCATCGGAAGGAGCAAAAGTGTGGAAATTGGGAAAACCCACAATGTTGGCCATCGAAACCCACATTTTGTACACATCCCCAGCAAAACGATTGGGGAATCGGTGAGTTTTACAATGTTTATCTACCGCCACCTGTGGGTGAGGCTTGCAAGCAAGCAGTTTATTTCCAGACGAATTCTACTACTTTACCATCTTTTGGCGCGATATTCGAAATGAAAACAGTGTTTTTATTTTTTAATTTTCCATTTAGCATAATTTATTTTATATACTTTCCATTTAATTTGTTTTATGTTCATAAAGTAACGTGTGTCTGCCTCTGTCTGTGTATGTGTCTGTGTGTGTGTTTGTGTTTTTGAGCGGTTTGTATGTGCGAGTTTTGGTTTTGTCTTCATTTTTTTTTATATTTTATTTTTGTTTTTTGTTTGGTAGCTGGCTGACTTTTGACTACATATAGTTTCTATATTTCATTTGAGTTTGTTCGTTTTTTGTAAGCTGCTTTGATTTGAAATCCAATCTGGTTTTTGGTTTAAATTTACAATGATTGTAAAAATTGATTTTTAGTTTTTTCATTTTTGGTTTTATCCGTTTTCTACATTCCATTTTTCATATTAAATTTATCGAAAGTCAAACGGTAAATTTTGTGCTTGCTCGCCATGTTTGTTTCTGGTTTCTTGGTTTGTTTTTTTCTTTGTTTGTTTGTTTGTTGCTTATTGTAGTTTTGGTGTTTGTTTCTGGTTCTTGTGTGTTGAATTGTTCTGCCTCCTAGCCTTCTCTCGTATTTAATATATAATAATCTTTTGTTTTTTTTTTTTTTGGTTTAACTATTTATAAAACATTTTCATTTTAGAATCTTAACAACATATATATGTATATATATATTTATTTATTATATATATTATATACATATATATTTTTTATAATTGCTGCGGCGTTTTTCTGTTATAATTTGATTTACTTAAGTGTTATTTCTTTTTGTTTTAATGTATACCTTTAATATGTAAATTTGTTTTTAGCATTAATTCATAAGTAGTTCTTTTTTTTCCATATGCCCGTCGTCTCTCTCGCTCTTGGTAATTATTTAATTGTTGTTCTTGTTGTTGTTGCATATTTTACATGGAGTGACTAACTTTCTTTTATGCTAACTTTCCCTTTCTCCAACCCTTCCCCTTTCATTTTACTTGATCTGGGCCTAATACGTTGCTTTCTACCAATATTTGTTTTCAGTGTAACTGTAGGAGTGTGAGTCTCTGAGTGTGTGTGTATGTGTATTTCATTATCTAGGCATATTTTATAATTATTTTTAGTTTGGTTTTTCGTTTTTATTTCGCATGCTTTTTTAAGCTAAACATAATTTGTTATTATTTTCTTGGTAGTTGCATTTTCTTTTTATTATAATGAAATTGAAATCGAACTTGAATATGAAGACTGATTCGAACAGAACGTATGTATATTCGAATATATACATATATGTATCTGTTCCATGAAACTATGCAATGTCTTGTATATTTTACTTTTCATTTTTTGTTGTTTTAATCCAGTCTTTGTTTTTATTCATTTTTTATTTTAAAATTTTTTTCTCTGATTTTTTTTTGGGCTTGGGGGCATGGCAGGGGGCGGGCGCTTATTGGAAAGGAAAGTTTGGAAAGTTTCTAGACTTTGCCGTCGACTGAACTTGCATTTTGTAGGCAATACTTTTCTATTATTTTAATTTAGCATAGTTTTCTGTCTCTTTCTCTAACTTCTATTTCTATCCCACTCTCTGTCACCATCTATCGCTGTCTCTCGTTCTTTACCCTCCTAAATATTTTGGCAAGTTATAGATTCTTTTTTTAATGTGTTGTGTTGTTTTTGTTTTGTGACTTGTTTTTGGTTAATATCACTTTTAGTTTGTAGTCTGGCCAAGTTGGTTCCTCTCCACCTGTCTCTTTCTTTCGTTTTCGACTATACCCGCACTGCTCTAGCTCTATGCTGTCATTCCTTATTTTTGGTTTAATAGTAAGCTTTTATTCTCTTAGCGATTTTTTTATATTTAATTTGTAAATTACGCTTATAAAAAAAAAATTACTCAATTTTTGGTTTTGGTTTTTCGCATGACTTGAAGACGATATGTTTTTTAATTTTAATTTTATTTTAATGTCTATATAGAGATTATTGGGTAATTACCGTAGTTAATATTAAGAATATCGTTTTTTATATGCAATCTTGTTGAATTTTCTGTTATTGCTCATTGGTTGTATTTTTTTGTATTATCAAAATCAAAATTAAAAGAAAAAAAAAACTTAAAAACTTATATATTTTTTTAAATTCGCTAATGAAGTTTTTGGAATGAGTTAAAAATGTATCTTCAACTTTTTCTATTGTACATATATACCAAATATATATATATATATATATTGGTTCGATCTGCATAAGTGTATATGTGTTAGTGTGTGTGTTAGTGCAAGCAGTGTGTATTGGATTGCGTTTAAGGCCAAATCAAGTATACGTAAGAATGTCCTGCGGCCCAGTTTTAATATTTCCATCTCTTACGGTCATCTCTATCCTGCCTGCTTCTTCCCTGTGTGCTCTGGCTCTGTCTCTTTCGCTTCCGCTATCTCTATCTCTTTAGCTTTCGTTTGCTGTGTGCGTGTGGACGGTTTTCAAAGCTGTAAATTGATTCGATTTTTTATTTTTAATTTACTTTATTTTTAATTTTTTTTTTTAGGTTTTCTTTTTGTTTTCTTTGTTGGCTTTTTCTTATTTTTGTTTTTACATATTTACAGATTGCTTCGGTACAAATATTATATTTTATATTTATTTTTTTGGTTTCTTTAAATTCTTCTTAATTACAACAAGCAGCAAATCAATAAAAACTTTTTATTCAGTCGCATATCTAACAAAAAAAAAACCCATATTTATATATAATGTTTTTATATATAAATACTTTATATATGTATATCTGTGTATAAGTTTGTGTGTGTATTTGTGTGTGTGTGTATATGTATATGCTAGTTCTTTCTTCTTAAAATCCAATCTTTTATTGCTTTCTTCTGGTATCGATACATACCTCTTTTCCCGCCCCATACCCCCTATACATATATGTATGTGTTCCTATTTAATTTGGTTTTTTTTTGTCGTTTAGCAAGAGCAGTAGAAGCAAAGCTTTGTAGGTAGGATTCTAGGTATATAGAGAAATTTAGATATGGCTTCGATCGATCGATTTTTGCACGCAAACATTTCGGCACTGCATCGCATCCAAGCAGTTCAAGCAGTATTCATATATTTTCGAATTTCGAATTTATCGCAGCTCAAGCAGTGCCCTTTGGTAGTATCATTGTTTTTGATATTTTATGTTTTTTTTTTTCATCTTTGTTTTATAGAATTGATATTTCAAATGCTCATGCACAAATTTAAATTGATACGATTTTCTTATTATTTTGTTTGTTTGTTTAAAGTGTGTTTCTTTGTTGTTTTTTTAGTTTTGCATGACAAACGTTGAAGTTTCATTTAGTTATTTTTTTTGGTATTTTTTTCGAAAAATGATTAGAAGATTCCGATTGACTTGAAAATCACAAAAATCAGGAAGACAGCGAATCAAGTTACAACTCATGAATATGTAAGTGTAATCTGTATTTGTATTTGTAATTGTATCTTGTATCTTGTATCTTGTATTAATGTGCCAGAAAGAAACGCCATCTAAGGAAGACTAAACTAAACTAGGATCAACTGTACTTAAACTGAAAGCAAGCAACGTTCGTGCACGAGTGCACGAATCACAAGGGTCTCTATAAGAGATCATAGCTATATATACTGGATGAGCCAGGATTTCTCTAAGGGTCTCTCATATAAAAATCTTCTTTTAATTTCTTCATTTCCTTTTTTTTTTAATTTTGCGCTGTATTTGTTGTTGTGGCTCTGGTTGTTGTTTGGTTGTCTGTAATTGCTAAGTTTAATTATTGTTTTTGTATCGTTAGCAGCTTTCCTTATTTTTTTTTTGTTTTTTGGTTTTAGGTTCTTATTTTTTTTTCTTGTTTTTACGATTTTGTAATTCCCTTTAATTAGCTATGATTTTGGTTTCTGGTTGGTTTTTTGGTTTCTTTTTTTTTTGTTTTTGGTTGTTTTAGTTTTCGTTTAATATTTATTTTATGTCTATGTCTATTTGTTCAGCTTCAGCTTTGACTTACTTATTTACAAAATAGCAGTTTTTAGTTTAGTTTATGTATATTTAATTATATATGTAAATGTATGTATATATTTAATATATATTTATTCATATGTATATATATATATCTATATATATATATATACTCTTCTGTTTACTCAATCTTTAAACTTAACGGCAGTTTTGATGTTTTTAGCATTATTATGTGTATGTGTGTGTGTCTCATGTTTATGTTTGTGTGTGTGTGTGATTGTGATTGTGTGTGTGTGTAAATATTTAAAACAGCGTTCTGGTCAGAAAGATTTTTTAGGATTCATTGAAAACTGAAGGCCACTGGATGCAACGGACAAAGTTTAAAAAGAAAGGTTACAGTTTTAATTTCCAAAACTAAAAATTGGAATTTATATTTTTTAATTTAAAACAAAAATGGTATTCATTTACCCAGACCACTGTTTTAACGACGACAAGCCGTCGTTAGTAGTTATATAATATATTTTTTCTTTATTATCTCATTGCATATAGTTTTCCGAATCAGCTTTAAGTTTCTGTTCTTGCTTTGGTATTTTAGTTTATTATTTTATTATTTTTTTTTGTTTAGTTTGTTTTACTAATATTCTGACTAATATTTAATTAATAGAGCATAATTTAAAGTTTGAAAATAAAATTAGCAGATATTGTATGTTGTTTGTTTTTGTTTGTCTGGTTGTTTTGTTTGTTTTTGTTTTTTTTTTTTTGTTTGCTAGCTTCTAAAGAAAGGAAGAAACTCCAATTAGATTAGTCTACTAAGATAATTTGATTTTTGTTTTTTTTTTGTTCATTTTTTTTGTTTTTGTTTTGTTCTCATCTGTTTTGTTGTTAACGATTGTTAGTTGTTAATTGCTAAATTTGAACATAGGTATCAAGTAGAGTTTTTTTCTTTGTATATGTGTCGGTGTGTGTGTGTGTGTGTAAGTTTTCGTTGTGTTGATTACCAGAAGAAAAATAAAAAAGAAAATCAAGGAAAAATCTAACAGAAAGCCAGTCCATGGTTGACTCTACGATTTTTAACTCTAATTCCAAGCTTTAGTGAACTGGCACAGTGTGTGTGTGTGTGTGTTTTGTGTATGTGTGTGTGTGTGTGTCTGTGTGTTTTGTGTACATTTGCTGTTTAATTTACAACTACGCTGCTTACTAATTATTATTATTATTTAATTGTATTTATTAATAAAATTCTAAATTAGACTGCTTTTGATGACGTTTCTGGCATCCAACGTAGCATTTCACTGCGCAAATTTCGTCCATTTTCCATTTGTTTGACTAGAAAATTGAGATATTAATTATTATTATATTAGAATTAATATTCTAAATTCAATAATCAAACTTAGATTAAAAATACATTTTCTTGGGGAAAACAAGCAAATGTTGCCCTAAAAAGTAGGCAACACTTACCTAGTAGTCAGACGTCGGTCTCAATACTGACGGCCATCGCGTTATTGTGCCTTAACTGTAAACTATTTGTGCTCCGGAGACCGTTCTGGCCCAGCTGCTGCTGCTGCTGCTGTTGCACTTGCGTCATTTGCTGGCCGTGGGGCGACTGTTGTTGCTGCTGCTGCTGTTGCAGCTGGAGTTGCAGCTGGAGCTGCTGCTTCTCAAAGGACTGCTGGGTCCTGAGAAACGGCACCATGTGACGGCCGGTATGATCAGTCAGACCTGGTGTGGTTGCATCAATGCCATCATCCAAATCCATGATGTCCGACGACGATTCGGAGAGTGAGGATTTCTTTAAATGTTGACCTAAAGTCGAACGATTTCGATTAGAAAGAGTGTTTATAAAAAAAAACAAATGCATTTTGCTAAATGGGATCTTTTTTTTTCGTTTTTTTTTTTTTGGGAAAAGATGGGTTCATCTCGATGGGTTAACAGTTTGTTAAAATATATATATTTTTCTTTTGGGAATATTATTATAATTATTATTAGTAGATAATCACAAAAAGTATTAGGGTATGTACCTAGTGCACCAGGTAAATATGAACAACTTGTAACGTGGTTGAAATTTTGGCTCTGCATCTCCTCCTGATCCGTTTCGCGGTGATAGAAGTAATTGAAATTACTGACGATAACCGGTACCGGCAGTGCGATTGTCAGCACACCAGCGATCACGCACAAAGAGCCGACAATTTTGCCCCAGAAGCCGACGGGCCTGGATGCATTTTCAGTTCAGAATGCAATCGTTTGTTCATTGAATGGCAATATTTGTGGATTCGATTCATGTTTGTCAATATGGTTGTCGTATTTTTGGTATTTTTTTATTATCGTTAGAGTTTAATATCGTATTCGAATTCGAAAAGTGATATTTTCCAATTCGATTTCGATTTTTTTTGTGGTATTGTTTTTTGTATATTTAAATCGATCCAATCCGATCCGTTTTTAAATATGCAAATTCCGTTTCAAAGTCAGTATTGTATTTTTTTGTGTTTATTGTTGGTATTTTATTATTATTTTTTTGGTTTTTGGTTTTTTTTTTTTTTTGGTATTGGTATGAAGAAGAACGTAGAAGAAGAACGCAGTATGTAAATCAGATGGTAAAAAAACAAACAAATAGAAACAAGTTATAAGTCTCAATATATTCAATATACTAATCTATATAGCGGCTTAGATTCGAACCCAACTAAAGATTCGAACTTGGTACAAACGCAACATAAAACGAAACTAAACAAAAAGAATTGTTAATAACGTGTCACAAACAGATACAGAATACTGGGTTATATATGTATTTATATATTTGGTATATAAAACAAAGCGATACGTTTGGTTAGTTATACAATAGAGGTGGGTGGGGTGGGCTTACGTTAAACTGAAGAGAAAGCAAAAATCAAAAGGATTCAACTAGGTATTTGGCGTATCGGGTATAAGTATCGGGTATTGTTATTAGTATTCAGTATTAAGTATTTAGTATTTGGTACTCAGTATTTGCGAACATTGAAAGCATTTCGGTTTTTGGTGGGAATGGTGGGGTGGGGTGTTTTATTTCTTTTCGTTTTTTTAGGATGGGTGGGCTCCGATAACTAAAACTAAACTCAAATCAAATCTAAATCAAAATCAAATTTAAATTCCAAAAAATAGTCTAAATCTCAAAATTAAATCTCTTTTTGAAATAAAAACACAAATTGAAAATCTGATAGACAAAAAAAAAACAAGAAAATCATTGTGGTTTACATAGATAGGTTATTGATATTTAGATTATGGGTGGATAGCTGGTTTTGGCTAACAAAAAACCGAAGCGTACTTATTGCCAAATGGAATAAACAAAATGTGCCGGCGTTTGGCGTCGTCGCTGTTAAACTTGACATAAAATGAATATACATAGAGATATAGAGATGTGTGTTTGAAAAACCAAAGCAAATCGAACCGAACCGATCGGATTCGAGTCGGTTTATCGGTTATCGGTTAACGGCAAACGGTTAACGTTGTTGCACACACACACACACACACTGACAGGAGTTGGGAGGGAGACACATAGCACAAACATCCATGAACATCCTTTGGTCTTCATCATTTTTTTTCTCCATTTTTTAGGCGTCTTCTTTGTTTCCATCTTTATGGTGGTTTCTTGTGTCGTCTTCGTGCTTGGTTCGTTTCCTTCATCAGCGACGATGCTTTTCGAGTATTCACTGTATTTTGAATCGTGTATTTAAGTTGACTGTCTGACTGTACCTGATGTTTAAGATGCATGATTCGGTTCGATCTGACTGTACTTTTTGTGTGCGCTTTAGTATTTTTTCTGGTATTTTTTTTAAAGGTGCATGATAATGATTGATGGAATTAATGACAGAAGATGGTAAATGATGGATGAATTCTCAAAAGCTGTTTTGGCAAATTTAATACTAAAATTGCCGCTTAGCCTGTGTCTTTTTTCTCTGAGTGTGTGTGTATTATATAGATATTAGGTATAGTTAAGCGATCGTAAGTAAGGCAAAGAGTAGTTGCTGAGATTAATGCTCAAGGAACGAAATCAAAATCAAAGCGAGAGAAAAAAACGTGTTCAAAGTGAGTAGAAAGCCAAAAAACTCCTCTTGGTGTAAAATGCATTCCTTTTTTTTTTTTTGTAGTGTATGTGTGTGTGTTGTATGTCTGTGGGTTGATTTCTGTTTTTTTTTTTTGGTGGGGGAGTGGAAATATAGCAAGTAAGTTGGTATTTTATGCAAATGTGCTAAGCGTGCGCCCTTGTGTTTTTTTAATGTTTTTTTTTTTGCTATTGCGTTAAAAATTTTTTTTGTTTTTGATTTGCATTTGCTTTTGGTTTCTATATAAAATTTTTGTTTTTTTTTTTAGTTTTGCTTTAGTTTTTTTTGTTTGATTTGCTTTGCTTGGATTTGCTGCGATCTGATTCTGGTTCTGTCGCGATCTCAATGTCAAATATCAATATCAATATCATTCGATTTCGATTGGATATTTTTGATTGTACATATATATATATAATTATAGCATATATATATAGTTTTTAGCAACTGATTGCACATGCACCGGAATCGGGAAGCACAGGGAAACGGGACTTAGGAGCAGAAGCAGGAGCCGTGCAGTCTCAGCAAAAAAAATTGTTGAGAGAACTGCAAGTTCTTCGTTGTTGTTGTTCTTGTTGTTCCGCCGTAGTTCTGGTTGTTGTTGTTCTTGTTGTTGTTGTACTAGTTGTTGTTATTTTATTGCTGCATTTGTTGTTGCTGTAGCTTTTTTTTGCTGTAGTTGTTGTTGTTATATTTTTGCAGCAATAATGGGCAGAGCGATAGCGATAACGATTAACGATTAACGATAGCAGGCTGGCGCAGGAGCGTTGAAGCGTTTCTTACATTTTTTTTTTATTTTTTTCAAAATATATATATATATTTTATTTTTTACATTCGGCGCAAGGGGGAGAACGTAAGCAAAAAGTTTACAAAATATTCCATATACGATTATCAATATTATTATTATATATTGTATATATATATATGTATAAAGGTAGGTGTATATTATATATAGCATAGAGACATCTGAGAGGATATAGGCAAAATCAAAATGGAGGCATACACCAAAACAAAGTATGAAATTTTTTAACCAAAATCAAAAAAAAAAAATATATAGAGATAAAGAGAATAGAGATAGAGAGAGAGAGATATATAGAGAATTCTCAATGGAATTCTCATGTTCTATAAAAAAGTATAGGAATAATAGAGTAACCAGGGTGTTTCAGGGGTATATTCTCTGGGGTTGGTCACACTCACCGTTCGCTGGTATTTTTTTTGGGTTTATTAGCATCGCTTTTGACTGCCGGGGCCGGGACCTGACCTGTTAGGACTTCAACTTTCCAAGAAGTGGACTTTCTCATGTTAATACTTGTTACTTTTACACTCTTTATAGTTTATTTTTTGCACTCGACATGTCATGCGTCATTTTTTTATGAAGACATGTATGTATGTACTTTGTTTGTGGTTGTATGTGTGTGTTTTGTGGGGGTACTATTTTGGTGCGGGTTGGGGTTTGTGGCTAAAACTACGCTAGAAAATGTCTTTAATGGAATGGTGCTACTGGCATGAGTGCTTTTTGTATGTTTTTAGGATTGTCTGTCTGCGTGTTTGATTGAAAAAAAGTTTTCAAACCTCTTAACTTAGATCTATAAAACTAGACTCTAAGCTTATAGTTACGATAGTGATTTACTAACTCTAATGCCGCCCAAGAACTTGAAGTGTGAGCTTTAACCCGAAAAAGTATATACTCTACTAGGACTACCAACTAGTCTAAAAAATGGGGAAAGGAGTGCCACAGGTATTAAGTTAATGGGGAAGATTATAACTAGAATTGTTGCTTTGGTTAATGCTTTTTTTTGGAAATTTATTTTTTTTTTATTTTTATTGAATAACGATTATAAAACATTTCATTTTAATCTTAACAACATTTCCATTTTTGTTTTGTTTTCCATTTTTTTTGTTAAATTTTTGAGTGAGTTTTAGGTTTTTGTTTCATTTTTTTTTTGTTTGTTTTTGTTTTCTTTTTGTAATATCTTATTAGGCGTAATACTAAATTGTTTGTTCTGCTTTATTTTGGGGATTATTGTGTTTTGGTATTATCTGTGGTCTGTGGCTTTGATTTCCTTCTTTTTTTTGGTTCTCCATTATTTTTTTAAAATTTATTGTTTTTACTTTAGTTATTTTGTTTTTTGCTATTTCTGGAATTTGATGGGAGAGGTGTTGCAATTTCAAAATTGAAAGTTCGATTCATTTCAGTTCTGTCCGGTCTGTTTCGCTTCGGTTCTAACTAAACCTAAACTTATTTTCTTGGTAGGTTGAATCAAGGCCAAATTAGAATTAAAAATCAATTAATAAAAATTTCTTTCTGTTTTTTGTTTCATTCTTTTTTTTTGTGTTTTCTTCTTTTCATACATATATGTACGTGTACTTGTTTTTTTTTTTTAAATCTCTATTTGCAGTCTTTGTCCTTAATAGAAATTTTATTTGTTTTGTTTTTTTTTGTTTTTGAAGCATTGAGAAGATTTTGAAAGATTCTTTTTTGGTTTTTCTTTTTTATGGTTTATGTTTTGATTTACTCGTACTATATAGCCATATGGTAAATGTGTTTTTGTTTCAATCAAAAGGTTTTTCATTATTTTTATTAAAGTTTTTTTTTTGTATTTTACGTATGTGTATTAAGATTTTTATTTGCTTCGTTAGGATTGCAATTAAATTTAATGGAAAACTTGAAAAGATTGTTTTTGGTTTAAATTGAAGAAGTCGAGTGTTTGTTGTTTAGTGTTTAGTGTTTAAATACTTTTGGAAAAATAATTACGTGTTTTATTAACTGGATATTTTTGTTTGTTTTATTCTCATGAGTCTGAGCGTATGGTTATCGTAACTTAATTTTCATTTTTTTGTTTTTGTTTTTGCTTTACAACGATATGTCTGCTTCTTTGCCTCTGGAGTTCCGTTCACAAGAGTATCGTCTTGGTATTTTTTCGAGTGTGTATTTTAAGGGGTTTTTTTTGAATGCGATTCGTTTACTTTTTAGATTTTTTTTTGTTTTGGATTAGAGTTAGGCTAGACTAGAGTTGAGTTTTGAATAGCGTAGAGTTGATTTCGAGTAGAGCATAATAGTTAAAGCGTAAAATACGAAAACTAATACAAAAAACCGAACTTAGAAAATGCGTCTTTTTTCAAAATCCACTTTCGATTCGATAGTTAATGTGTGTGTTTGTGTGTTTTTAGAATTTCTTATTATTGGCTGATTGGCTGACTGAATAATTTAAGTTTAGCTCACAAAATAACACGAAAAGAATTATAGATTATTTACAATTAGAGTTACAATATTTTTGTTGGCAATGTAAAGCCTCAATTGTTTCTAAATTCGAAAATGATCAAAAAAAAACCTATTTTATTAAAAATGCTTAGGGAAAACAAAAAACAACGAGGCTCTACTGTATCTGGTATTCGTTTTTTTTTTTTGAGCGCCAGCTAATACAGTTACAGTAAAAACTAAATATAAAAATCTAGATCCTAGCTCGACAGGAATTCCTCAACTAACTACGGATCTACTTTTTAAATACAAAAAAAATATACATTTATATACGGAACGGAACGGAATGGAACAAGACGGATATGTCGCAAAAATACGTTGGCAAAAAGAAATATACAAAGTTACAAAGTAGTATATACTCTTATTTTGTTTTGGTATTTTTTTGGTTTTTGGTATTTGTTATTTACAAGGCGGCACAGTGAACTGTGCGAAATAAAAAACGCTTCAAAAACTTTTCTCAAATTTATTTGCTTCGATTTTTGTTGTTGTTGTTTGTTTTTGCTTTTCTTATTGTTGGGATCGGATCGGATTGGATCAGCATTTGGGGTTCCGTTATTTTCGTCTTCATCTTCCTCTTGATCATCTTTTGTGTATGTGTTAGTGAGTAATTCTTTGGTATTTTTAAGGGTATTTGTTACTTTTTAAATATTTTGTTTTTTTTTTGTTTGTCTGCGATAGCTAACTTTTAATTCTGTTTCAGCATATACATTGATACATATATGCTATGGGCCATATATATATATATAATATATACCTATGTGTGTGTGTGTGTTGTTTTTTTATGGTATTTTTATGTTGTGTATACATATATACAATTTGAAATTGTTTAGAATTTTTTTTACTTGTGTACTTAGCTCAATTTAATTACATTAAATTTTTCTGTTCATCTCCAATTAATTGTAATTTTATTTAAACATATAATAACATTTCTTTTGCTGAACACATTTATTCCAAAATTTTTGTTTTTATTTTGCATTTTTTTGGTATTTTTAGTATTTTTTTTTTGTTTCATTATTGGTTTTAAGCTTTCATAGGTAAATATTAACACGATTTGTTTTCTGTCTGATTTTTTTTTTAGTATTTTATTTAGTTTTTTTTTTGTTTCTTTAATTATAGTGGCTGTTTTTTGTTTTGTTTTGTGATTAAATCAAAGTCTTAAATTGTAGGACAAAAATGTGAACGTATAATTGTAATAATAAATTAAAAATCAATTACTAAATTCTGCTATACATCGGTTATCCTTAGACTCATTTACAGTTATGTGTGTTTTTTTTTGTTTTTTCTTTTTTTTTTTTGCTAAATTTATTCATTTGTCTAGATTAAGGCTAGGAAAAAAAAACAACCTTACTTTACACTCGGCTCCTTGTATTCTGATATCTGATATCTTGCTATGTATATCGACTATCGTCTATCGGCTATCGGGCTAGCGGGTTTTATCGGTTCTATCGTCTTATCGGGTTTCGGATTTCGGATTTCTTGTATCTGATATCTACATACATATGTATCTCTGTTATCTATGAAGCTAAAAATCATTTAAATCCCATTCTGCTCAATCTAAATCATAAAATCTAATCTTAAGTAAGCGATTCTCTTTTCGTTAAGCTTCTTCTTTATTAGTTATTTTCTTTCTCATTCCATTTGGTGTTTCCTTTTCTCCATATTTTATTTATTTATTTATATTTTTGTTCTTTTATTAATTAGTTATATTCTTCTTATCGTCTGGACCATTTTCCTAGTGCCTATTCATCGCATTACTCCTTTGTTTGCTTCTAGATACAGATACTTTCTGGTATGACTACGTACAGTACAATTTAAATGACGTTTTTTTTTCTTCGAGTGTAAGTATGCATATATGTATGTGTGTTTGGGAGTGTTGCTTTGCCTCTTCTTTACGTCTTTTTGTTAGTTTTTTTTTATTATTTATCATTTATATTTTGTTTATTTAGTTTTTTGTACAAAATAGCGTTGTTGCAAGTTGTGGATCTTGGCTTTGTTATTATTTTTATTTTTTTATTAATTCTTTTTTAGGAGAGTATTTACAGTTAGTTGGTGTTGCCACAGTGTTGCAAGTCCTTTATTTACAGTGCCTGGGCCACCTCTTTTTTTTGTCTTTTCTTGCTATTCGTTTTTAGCTAGGCTCCACTGTGACTCATTGTTTTATTGTTCGGGTTAGCGGTTCCACTGAATTGCAAAAAGCTAAAGGGGTTCGAGGAGGGTTAGCTTTTGGTTAAGGAAGGAAGTAAAGGAGTCGGGGTCAGTTGCAGGGGCGTAGGCAGAAGGGGGGCATACAGTCCTGGGCCAGTTCATCATATTCCTTAAGGCACTTTCTCTTTTTTTTTGCTCTGCTCCTCCGGATTTTTTCACTGGCTTTTCATTTGACTCTCGAGCCCTTTAATTTTCGTAGTTCTTCATTCTCCACCTAGGCCCTTAAAAAAAAAATTCGCGGTTTTTTTCCTTCTGGACTGCGTGTAAGTGTGTGTGCTTGTGTGTGTGTGTGCGTGGACGGTTTTCAAAGCTTTTTTTTAAATATTTTTTTTTTTTAATTTACACTTGAATGATGTGATCTTTCTTTCATCAATATCGTCTGGCTGCTCTTCGTATATATATACAGTTTACTTACTTTTTTTATATATATATTTATAAATATATATACATATTATTATATACATATATATTTATACATATATATATTAATAGTGTCTCTATGTTTTTTTTATACATTTTATGCAAATTTTTGGAATCTGCATAGTTCAGTCAACGATTATGTTTCTTTTTTTGCCAGAGGTTCGGGGCTTTATTCTCTAGACTTTGCAATTCAGTCGAACAATATTATTAGTGGTATACTATATATCCTTCAGCTTTGCTTCTTTGCTTTGTATCTATATATTTGATAGTTTGCTTTCATTACAAAAATCATAAGAACGTTTTCTGTTTTTTTTTTTCTGCATCTGCGGTTCTCTTTTGCAATTCTCCTGGAATTATCCTTCAAGTTCTTTACTCTTTTTTTGTGTGTTTTTTTCTTTTAAATAATTATGAGCAATCCAATTTTTTTATTTTCTTCTAATTTCCATGTTCGGCAGAGCTTGTATTATTTAAACATTAACTATTTGCCATTAGTTGAATATTTGTACTTTTTATTTCGATATTATTCGGGGGGATCGAAGCAGGAGGAGAATCGTAGCTGATACGGGTTCGGTATTCGGTTTCATCGGGTGGGGTTTTTTAGTATTTTTTTGGTTTTGGTATTTTTTTTTTTGGAGGGTACAGATTTCCATTAAGCTTGTTTTAGTCAAAAAACAAAAATCAGTTAAGAGGAGTGAGTATTTTGTAGTTAATAGACATATACATACATCTAGCACATATATGTATGTGTGTATATTTAGTGTTGGTTAATTTCAGTTTAATCAGTTTAGCTTTAGTTTTTAGTTTTTAGTTTTTAGTCAAGTTATTTAAGTTAAATGATTATTTCCTGTCACATTTAAAAGCAGATTCTTTTTCTTCCAGGGATATCTTGCAATTGGGTTTCCTTTCCTCGATCGATGACTATACAAATGGTTTTCCTTGTTTTTACTTTTTGTTTTCTGTTAAATATTACGGCAGTTTTTCTATATTTTCTTTTGATGTTCGTGTTTGAGTGTGTGGATGTGAGTGTGTGTTGTAGTGTATCCTTCGTCCTTGGAGCATTCACCTTTTCTGTACTTTCTTCCTAAAGCTTTTTCTCTTGTTCTCTAAAATACGTAATGCTTGTAATGTGTGTCCTGTGAGCATAAACATTTATTTCGCATTTATTTACAGTACCGGTTCGTAGTTTCTGGGCTCGATTTATTCGATTTATTTTCATATTATTTTTAATATTTATTTTGGCAGCTTTTCTTCATGCCTTCGATGTTTATCCCTTTTTTTATTTTTTAGCTTTCAATTTTTTATAGTTTTTATTTTTAATTTTTGGTTATGCCATTACTACTCGCGTCTATTTCTGGTACTTTCCTTACTCTTTCATTTCTTCTGTTTTTTGGGTTTTTTGTTTGTTTTTGTGATGGTTGGTTTTTGTTTTTATCGTTAAGTGTATAATTTAGTTAAATTAATTTTAAATTAATTTAAATTTAAATTTAGATTAAATTTAATTTAGTAATAGATTAAATTTGTTTGTTATTTGTTCTACTTAAATTAAATATAAACAGCTTTTGTAGTCGTTTCTGGCATCCAACGTAACTCCTGTCAAGGCCAAATATATACCACGTAACGTCTTTTGCACTAATTAAGTTAATTGAATTTTTTAAATACGTATAAAAAATACATACATTAAGGTACAAGACATAGTTTATACATATATATATATATGGAGAGACGTAAATATATATATAGAGATAATCATAGGTATTGCGTAGGTGGAAGAGCGGGCCACGTGGAGAGAAAAGAGAGAAAAAGTTATGTTCTAATCAAATCGCAATTCAATAGATTTCAGTTTCAATTTAAATAATAGGATGTTCGCACTGCACACTTTATGAGGATTATAATTAAGATTTATTTTATTTTTAATTTTAATTCTTTAATTGAATTTTATTTTTAATTTTAATTTATTTCCACTTTTGCCTGCAATGCGCGCATTTCCTTTTCTGTTTTTTTTTTTTTGAATTTTGCATACTGCTTTTGGCATTTTGCAACACTTAAACCTAATTACTAGGTCTGGCTCGAGGTGCAAGGATATTTTTTTAGAGGTTATAGGTGAGGGATTTCATTTTTTTTTTTAATGCAAGAGTGAGTGTGTCATAGAGCGAGAGATACGGATATAGAGGTTTATGGTAAGAGGATAGTGAGGGAGCGACATAGTTAGATAGAGAGAGATAGACAGAGAGTCTGTGCAGCAAGCGAGTGGTGTAGTCTTTTTTTCTTTGATTTCTTTTCTTTTCTTTTTTTTATTATTATTATTATTATTTTTTTGTTTTACCGTTAACCGACACTTACCCAGTAGTCAAACGTCGGTCTCAATGCTAACGGCCAGGGCATTATTATGCCTCATGGTGAGACCGCTGCTGCTGCTGCCCGCTGCTGCGCTAGCTGCTGCGCTTATTGTGTGATGCTGCTGCAGCTGTTGCTGCTGCTGCTGTTGCTTGAAGCCGTTCTGTTGTTGTTGTTGCTGCTGCTGTTGTTGTTGTTGTTGCTGTTGCTGGTACAGTTGCTGCTGTGACTGCTGCAGCGGATGCTGCAACTGTTTATCGAGCGACATCGACATCGAAGTCGATGCAACAGGTTGCTGCTGCGGCTGCGATTGCTGCTGCTGTTGCTGCTGCTGCTGTGCTCCCAAAAATGGAGCCTGCACTGCACTGCGTCCTGGATGCGTGTCTGTCAATCCCGGCGTGGACTCGACACCATCGTCCAAATCCATCATATCCGATGAGGACTCGGACAACGATGATTTCTTCATGTGTTGACCTACTTGGTGGTGTGTATGCATTGGTTTAGTGTGTGTTTGTGGCACGGCACGCGTTCGTTGTTGGTTTTGTTTGTTTGTTTGTTTGTTGTTTGTTGTTGCAGACAGAGTGTATGGTGTGGTGTGGGTGAGTGGGCGGGATGTTTCGATTGCAGGCAGGTGGACAGGATGCAGGATTGCAGGTTTTACAGGAGCGGTTTGGAGTGGATTTTTGGAGGTGTAGTTGTTGTGGTTTTAGTTACGTTTTTTTTCGGTTTTTTTTTGGTTTTTAATATTTTTTTATTTGGAAATTTTAGTGTTGGAGGTCACGTTTCGAGATTCAAATTCGGCCATACAATTGACGGAATAAAGAGAGAAACAAAAAGAAGAGAGAGAGAAGAGAGAAAGAGGAGATCACACATACAGTTGTAATGCATCGGTAGCAGTAATGTTTTTTGTTGTAGGTCCTTGGCATACACACAAAACACACACAGTACGTGCACGTTGGTTGTGGGCTTTTCAAAAAACACAGGGTTGCCACCAGAGAGAAAGACCATCACCAATTCTCTTCAAACAAATCTCCAAAAAAGTATGCTATGGTTTTTTTTTTCAATTAATATTCGAAATATTTTGTTTAAAAGCATTCTGGTGATAGTTTTTCTCTGTGTGGCAACTTATTCCGCTCGAAAGCAGTGCCGCTTTTTATTAAAATTATTATTTTTTTCGTTTTTTTAAGTTTTAGGCTCACAGCACCACCTTCGGCAGCGGCTTCAGCATCCACAATTCATTTCTTTCTTCGTAAATGTTTCTATTTTTATTCGACAGGTTTTTCTACTTTTTGTTGCTCTACTTTTTATATATATTATTTTTGGGGTATTTTTCGAGTGTGAAGATCGTTTTTTGGTGGGGGGTGGGCGGTGGAACGAGGGAGTCTAGCACAAGGCCACAACAGAGACGTAGCGATTACACAGACACTGACACTGAGGGGATCGCAGGGATGGACTTTGGTGGGCAGACACAGTGTTGAACTTACCTAATGTACCTGGCAAATATGGACAACTAGTAACGTGATTAAAGTTCTGGCTCTGCATCTCCTCCTGATCCGTTTCGCGGTGATAGAAGTAGTTGAAATTGCTGACGATGACCGGCACCGGCAGTGCGATGGTCAGCACACCAGCAATGGCACACAGTGATCCCACAATCTTGCCCCAAACACCGACGGGTCTATTCTCATTTCAATCAATTTATAATCAAATTTTTTTAATTTTTTTTATCAAATTCAAAATCGATACGTTTCCGATATCAATCGATAGACGCGTGTGTCGTATGTCAAACGATAAATTTCGATTCGATTTTTGATTGGCATTCATATTGCATATTGATTTGGTTTTTTTTTGTTTTTTGTTCCCGGGCGTTTTAGGTTTCCATAAATATATTTTTTTTTTTATATATATTTTTAAATTTGCAATAGTTTGTATATATATATATATATATTTGAAAATGGTGAGATATTGGTGCAAAATATTTTTGTTAGATGTTGTTGGGGATATTTTTGTATTTTTTTTTTGGTTTTTGATTAGCATTTGATATATAGATTTTTTTTATATATTGAAAATTTTGGAGTTGGTTGGTTGTATTTTTTTAAAATTGATTTTTTTTTTTTTTTGGTATTTTTGTTTGTTTGGATGGAAGCGAGCGATGTTAACGAACGAACGATATAAATAAAATGAAAATACAAATATATAAGAAATGTAAAGTAAAACTCTCGTTTTGTTCTTAGTATTTTTTTTTTTGCATTGTTTCTTTTTTTTTTTTTTTTATAAACATATATATGTTTATCAGATATCATAGAAGTACTGTATGCATTGGCAAAAATCATACGGCATTACGCATTATACAGTTACAGTTACAGTTACAGTTACAGAAATGGGTGTACGCTTAGTTGTAAAATATATATATATGTAATTATATAAGAGCATATAGAAAGATATAGGAGCGTAGGACTTGAGTAGAGGCATTAGTCTAGCAGAGAGAAGAACGTTCAAATCAAAGAGTACGAAAATCGAAAGTAGAAATATCACAACACTTAGAACAACGTGGGGGGGCTTGAAGCGTATTATTTTTGTATTATAATTATTATTTATATTTTTTTGCTATATTTGTTGTCTGGAGGGAAGTGGCAGGGGCAGGGACTATACGATAGTGCGTATAATAAAATATATACATAATTATTGCATATAGGTATTAGAGCCAGTGGGGCTCAGGTGAGTGTGAGTGTGGCAGCTGTGGCAGGTGTGATGGGGGCTTAGGATTAGTTTTTACCCCCAAAAACTTTTCGGGCAGTATCATAGGCGGCAGACTGGGCTTTCTTGCTCATTAAGGCTGAAGGCAGTGTTGCTTAACTTTTGTGTTCCAGTGTGTGTGTGTGTGTATGGGGGTGAATGTGAGTGTGACTTTGTGTGTGTTTGTGTGTCTGTCTTTTTGTGGCATTTATCGGGCACATGCAGCATGCTTGTCTTCGTTCCTCCTTCTTCTTGTTTTACTGTCTAGGGTTTTTGGTGGTGGTGGGTAGTCTTTAGAGGGTTAAACTCGATAAACTGTTTGGCCAGCAAATGAAGTTATCGCTATCGCTCCATGCAGCTGGGCAGCTCAGTGGGCGTGGTTCCATCAGCCATTCGGTTGAGTGAGTGTATGTGTGTCTTTGTTGTCTGTGTTAGTGTTGATAAACTTTTATTTTTTTTTTTTGGCGATGATGGCGATTATGGATGACACTGTACAGTGTCCTGGCATGAAATTGTTGAACTGATCTGAGCTGATGATATTGTTTTTCAGTATTTTCTTTTTCTTTTCTTGTAAACTAAACAACGACACAACGTTACATATTTAATTTGCGATAAGAAAATCATAATTTAAGCTAAATTAGAAGCCATTTGAAAGACTCAAACGGAATGAAATGGAAACGGAACACGCGACATAGTGTTGTATATAGTGAGCGAGTGCGAGCGAGATGGACAGTAAGAAACGAAAAAACGCCAAAAAGGAAACGAAACGAAATGAAACTAAAATGTCGAGATTAAGACCAAAGTTAAGTACAAATACAAATACAGAGACGAATACAAATAGAAGTGGTCCATAGACATAATTACGAACACAAACAAACAGCTCAGCGATTTAAAGTAAGAGACAATAATAGTTTTACAATTATTTAAATATTTTTTTTTTTGCTTTGTTTTCATTTGGGAGTTACAAACTCAAGAAGTATAGATAATCTTTAAATATATATGTAATTCGATAGATAGCTTTTAGTTTAGGTTAGCGGTGGGTGGGGGAAGTAGCGGTTTGGTTTTTGAAATAAATAATTTTTTTTTTGTTTGTTTGTTAATTGGGATTAATCACAGAGAAAGAAACACTTGGAAGGGAACATTGGTAGTAGAACAGAAACGGAACAGAACACAGAGGTGGTGGTGGTGGGTGGTGGTGGAACAGTGGAGAAGGCGGAACGGTGGGGCGGCACTCCACAGCGGGAGCGAAACGTAAACGCAAAAATGGGGAACAGGAAACGGAAACGGTAACGGTAACGGAAACGGAACAAAAAATCATAACTGCAGTTATCGTAAACGTAATCATAAGAATTAGAATTGTATAGATTTTCATACGTCATGTCACCATATCCAACGGTGGTCATGGTAACGACCGCCCACCAAAATGCATCGGGTATGGACTTGAAGAAGGAATTTTCGCTTCCAGCTTCCGCAAAATAAACCGCCGATGAGAAGAGTACGACGCCTAAAAAAGTTGATGGGAGAAATATTGCTTTGCATTGGTATTATATTCTTTGATGGTTTTTTTTTTTTTTTGTAAATTTTTCTTTTGTTTTTTAATTTTTATTTTTTTTTTGTTTTGAAAAATTAACATTAAACCAAAGAGTGTTTTTTTTTTTATATATTTAGTTTGAAAGTATGTCGAGTAAGGTCTGAATGCGTCGGAAACTCGTCAAAAATGTGTGCGTATGGTATTGTGTTTGTTATGGAAACACTTCTATAATTCTAAATGTTTTCAGTTGGGGTTATACGTTTTTCAGTTCAACTTAAAATATATCTGATATATTCGATTTTACCACGATCCGGTGGCATTCCCAAGCAGAAAATCAAGGCTTACCTATGGGCGGTACGTGGTTTTATTTTAATATATTTATATATATATTTATAAAAAACATGTAAAAGATATGGGATATGGTTCGGAGACAAAAAAATATATAGTATGTTACCCGCCCGTTGTACGTAATACTATAAGGGGGGGCTGAGACAAAAATATGGTGATATCTTTGAGGTGGGTTTTCAAGGCATTTATTTCAAAGGACTTTCTTTTTCGGGATGCGGAATGGGTTGACGTACTAAGGGATAACAAAAAATGAAAACCAGATGAAAAACATATAACATATTAATGGGGAGTAGACAGAGAACAACAGAGAAAGAGACAGATAGAGAGAGCAGTGCAAACGGATAACGGAAGAGGAATGAACGGAAATGGAAATGAGGAACAGGATCTTTCGAAGCGAGCGATCACAACAATTAAGTCACAACATACATATCTTGGTATTCACATTGTTCCATTTACAAGGAGACAGCTGTACTTTTTCGAGGCATCTGTACAGGGGCATGGCGGTACGAAACCGGATCACCCTTACCCTTTATTTTATATACATTTGGCATTATAGATGACAAAAGCAAGAGACAAAATATAATGGAAATGAAAACATGAAGGATATACAAACATAAAAAGCTTTTTGGAAGAATAGAAGAGACTTTACTGTACAACATTAACAATCAGTTACAAAAAAACACTCAGACAAAAACGAGAGAGACACAGATATAGACAGACAAACAGAAATAGATAGAGAGAGAGAGAGAGAGCAGGATTGAGGCCACGCCAGGCAGCATAAGAGTGATGAACACGGAACGTGTGGAACTGAAACGATAACGGAAACGTGGGCTGTACCTCATATCACCATATCCCACCGTCGTCATGGTCACCACAGCCCACCAGAATCCGTCCGGAATCGATTTGAAAAATGAACTGTCGCTGCCAGCCTCCGCAAAATAAACCGCCGACGAAAATAGGACCACGCCTGATTTGATTTGGAACCGAGATCAATTATTAATATTTTTTTTTTCTCTAAATTTTAATAAAATATATTATTTTCTGCTTGGGAATCTGTTTGGGGAGGTGGTTAAAAACTTATATTTCTCGTTATTCTTTTTTTACTTTTTGGGTTCGTAGCAGGGTTTTTGGAATATATCCCTGATATTAATAGTAGTATATTATTTTTATTTTTTATCATTTTTTAAAACAACTACAAGATATACATAAGACTATGATTATGAGTTAGTAAATGTTGATTTTTTTTGGAGGGATTTGTTCTTTCTCATATTTTTTTTTGTTGGAATTTGGTGCATAGAAAAGAAAACTATTTATATGTAATTTAGAAAATGTTTTTGGGAACTTTTTTGGGTTAATATTGAGAGAGAGTGTGTGTGTGTTTATTTTTGTAGTTTTTTTTTTTCAGTGTCACATAAATTGTTAGCAAAATATTACAAAGGCAATAATAAAATTGGGGTGTGTTCCCTGAGAAATCGCAGATATTCTCTGCAACTATAAGTGTGTGTGTGAGAGAAAGAAACGTATATAGAGAGAGAGAGAGAGAGATATAGAGTGTGTGTATGTGAGTGTATGTGTGTGGTTAGTAAGGCTACTTGATCGGTGGCAACTAGCTATACAGAAGAGTATTTATTTTGGTTGGATTAGAGTTAAACATGGAACTAGCTAAGGACTCTGTACAATATACAATACATACGTTATCGGTTCATAATTAGTAGTAGTAGTAGTAGTAGTAGTAGTAGTATTTATCGATAGTTATGTATACATATATATCAATATATCGATGTATATGTATGTCTAAACTACGGCAAGACAAATGATACGTTTAAAACAGAAACCAAAGAAACGAAATCGATAGAACCATCTATAAAAATATCGATATAAATCGCTTTTCGATAACTCTGAAATTTTGCAAAATAACCGTAACAAAAACATTGACTCTTAACTCAGAACATATGCAATACAGAGTATTTGTATAGAGTTGAGAGTATTTTTAGTAACGATATATTGATATAGATGTGATCATGTTCATATGTCGGTTTAAATATGGTACACTATAGATTATACATATGATATACATACTTAGGCATGGTTAGTAGTTAGTTAGTAAGACGTTAATCGGTCAACGGATACAACAACAAACTATAAGCTAGAAATTACCAACTATTAAAATTAAAAACTAGAAGCTAAAAACTATATAGAACTAAAAGCAAAATTCAAACCACGGCACAATCTGTGGACATGGACATCGAAACGACAACGTTGATGATGATTATAATAGAGTAAGTAGTATACGATTTTTTACGGATTACTGAAAACGTTTTACGAATTATTACGAACAACTTGAATGTGGTAGAACATGAACAACAATACAAAATATATATAAAATACAGATGGTTTATACTAAAATATATATTAATTTTCTGTATGTATATATTAGATTTGGATAGGATTTATTGAATATAGCATCTATATGCTATATATTTGGTTGTCGGTTGGTTCATTGTTTTTGGACAATTCTAATGCCAAGAAGTTTGCCAATTTTAAGGCATTTTCAACGCAGTTTGGGTTTTATTTTTTTTATGGGGGTTTTGCAAAAAAATAAACAGAATATAGTATTATTTAAGAGATGTGGAGAGAAGAAATGTTAAGGAATATTTGGAAGAAAGGAGCACAAATTGCGTGAGGTCCTTAAAATTGCCAACGACTTGAACACGGCAGTCTGGAGATATCTCGAGATTCGATCAAAATTAATGACGAGAACTGGGAAAACTCCAATCGATCTGCCTTTCGCACTTTGTCAGAGTATATCAGGAGCAATAGACTAAAATTCGAGTACATTTAGAGACATTATTTGGCTGCTGGTTATCGCAAAAAAAGCTATTCAAAACAAAACTCAAATTCAAATCGAAATATATGGTTTATTCGTAATACAAAACGCAAATCATGAGAACTCAACGTACCGTATCCGAATGTGAACGAGATACTTATAGAGTTTTATTTTATTTTTATAATTTTTGATTCTTGGTTTTGCGGGGAATATATTTTGTTTTGGGAGCTATAGCTCGTACCTACTTATCGCTAGGATTAGACGATACTAATTAAGTTAGAGATATACGTAAGGGATGAGAGTTATACGAAATATACGCCTAGGTAATACGACACCTAGGTAAAAAACTACACTCCTCCCTCTATTTTATTTAGCTTGTATGCATGTATGGGTGGTTGTGTTTGTGTATGAGTATTGGTGATATAGTATATATATGTTTGGACTATATAAGTTAGACTAGTATACTTTACTTTAATTTACTTTAGTTTAGCTTGATGTTTAGATCTAAACTCTAGTTGGAGCTTTTACTTTTAAAGTTTGTTTTAAAGGGGCATTGGTCACGAGGCTAGAGCTAATTAATAGATACTCTCTCTGGTGGGACCCGGTAATCGGTATACCTTAGTCTTAAGTCTTGGGGGGGTTTCTTTTTGTATTTTTGGGCAAATCATATTGAAAATGATAATTTCTTAAAAAGCAAAACTCAGTTTTCTGTTTGTTTTCTTGTTTGTGGCTTTGTTGGCTGTTGTTTTGGTCTATATAGTATTATTATTTTAATTTTTTTTTTTTGATATATCTTTAGCCGATGAGGAGTAAGGGTTGGTGTTGGTGGTGGTGGTTGTGGAAGGGGCTTGGGGTTTCGTGATGAGCAGTTAACATAAATGTGCGCTGGCTTGAGACAGACGTAAGCATAAATAGACATATATATATGTATCTGTTGTGGTTGTTTTAATACGCGATCGATATTTGATTCGATGTAGATCGATAAACGCGCTTATCGATAGCACCATGTACGTGTTAGACAGAGAGAAGAGTAGTTAATAAGAGAGACAAGAGAGTTTTCTTCTTTTTTTTTTTTTAAAGGGTAGGGGAATGAGTCTGTCTGTGATTTTTTTTTGTCGCAGTCGTTTATAAAAAAATATGTAGTAATGTATTTCTTTTTTGGTTTTTTGTTTTAAATTTTTTTTGGTTTTTTTTTTGACTGTTTGGAACTTACCTATAAATAAGAAAAATATAAGTAAACCTAATTCCCGCATTGAGGCTTTCAGAGTTCGTCCTAATATTTGTAAACCCTTCGAATGCCTAGATAACTTAAATATTCGAAATACTCGAACTAATCGTATCACTCGTAATATTGCCAAGGACATAGCCTGATTCGATGACTTGTCCTAAAAATTTTATCGAAATATATATATGTATATATATATTATATGTGGTATGAATATATATATATGTATGTTGTTGTATTTTTTTTTGTATAAACTGTGTGTATCGTTTATATATTATATATATGATGATGATAATGATGATGGGTGCTCATTTACAAAGCTCGATCGGTGTGAATATATAGGGAGTGAATATTGATTGGGTGAGTAAGCGGATGTAGGTCTGAGTATTATTAGTATTTCGAAATATACAACAATGAACATAGCAATGTGTTATCGATATATATCGATATTAATTGTGTGGGTTTTTTTTTTTTAATTTGATATGTTTGAAGAAAATGTTTTAATTTTTAAATTTCATGACTGAATTTGATGTTATTTGTTTAATTCATTTTTTTTTTTTGGGCAAGCAGGCAACCCCGTTTACATGTCAAGCAACTCATAAATGATGATGGCAACACTTATTACATAAACTTGTTCATGGGTGTATTGAATTGTTTTGGTGTATGATATATATAATATATATTGGTTTTGTTTATTTTTATATTTTTTTTAATTGGGCAAACAGAAATCTCATACCTGTGGACTGACTGGCGCTTTTGGAAGATTTAACGTATCCTCCTCTTCGGCAACGACAGTCGCTAGTGTTATAAAGTACGGAATGATGGCGATTATGTCGATAACATTCATGACATCCCTGCAGAAATTTAATTTGTTCGGACATGCGAGGAACCTGAACACACACAAAATCGATACAACGACCAGCGATTGGTTTGATTTTAAAGATTCACATAGACAGCGCGACAGAGTGAGAGTTGGAGAGACGTAGAGAAAGAGATAGATAGAGAGAGAACAGTAAGAGAAAGAGATATATAGAGTTTCAAGTTTTTAAATCATGAGAGTGTGGTACAAAAAGCAAAGCAACAGACAGAGAAATATGTATATTATATAAAAACAAAACAAAAAATCAAAAATCTATATAATATTTCTCTTTTGTTCGCTTAGCTTAAGAACTAACATTTATTGGAAATTCGATTGGCATACCTGACAGTTAGTTCAAATGTAAACCAAATAATACATAACGTTTCTATAAGGAAGAAAGGATCTGTGATGTCAGGCACCTCGTCTTCCTCGATTTTTGTGCCATTTGTTGTTGTATTGAACACCTGAAACGATAACCGATAACGGAGAGAGAGAGAGATGGAGATGGGAGAGATTGGAGAGAAAGAGAGATGGAAAGATTTTGTATCCTTTTTGGTAGCCGAATATCCTGCTTTTTTCGTACGCACCTTGTAATGCTTAAATTCGGGTAATGTTTCTAGACAAAATATAACAATTGATAGCAATATAACAAATACACTAATTATGGCTACAACTCTGGCGGCTTGCGAACTCTCTGGATACTCGAAGAGCAGCCAGACTTTCCTTTGCTTTTCATTATCCGGTAATGGTCTTTCTTCCTCTTTAATAAAGCCTTCATCCTCTCTGCAAATAAATAAAATTTCAAAACATTCTTTTTTTAATAAAACTACTTTTTAATATCATTTTTGTTTTTTTTTTTTCAAAAAGGTAAGTGTGTGTGTGTTTTGGGTGAGTATCTTTTGTAGTGTTGGGTGTTTTTTTTTGGTTTAGATTCGATTTATTATTGGTTTGCTGTCTGCTTGGCATTTAATTATTGTCGTAATTGAGGCAAAAATTGAAAGGCTCTAATCTAAAAGCTAAGCCAAACTTAAAATCAAAGCCATGGAAAGCCATAAAAAAAAGCTACGAGTTCACTAAGAACATTAAAAACAAGCATTTCTCCTTGAAAGCTAAGCGAGTGTCATTATCTTATTATTTTTATGGAACAAAAGCTAATTTGAGTTCATCCTTTATTTTTTTTTTTTGATTCTTTCCTTCGCCAGCTTCAGGACATCCTCTCTTCCAGTTTCCTCTGTTTCGGGGTGTGTGTGTGTGTTTCGTGTGGTTTTTCTCATTTCTTTATTATTTCAGTTTCAGTTTCCGTTTCCGCTCCACGGGTCCGGCCACACTGCCCCCCTTGCCGTATGAACAAAATTTTAATCTGGTGGTCAAGTGATTAAAATTCACTTTTCACTTTTCCATTTACACTTTAGTCCCTTTTGGTCTCAAGTTTAATTTTTTTTTTGAATTTTTGTAGCTTTGGTCATACTATTTTTTCAAAGACTGGAAATGCTTGAGGTTTTCAAATATATATACTTTTTCTAAAACTATAAAACTAAAACTATAATAAAATATTAAAAATAGACAAATTTTTATTAAAAATATTTCGAGCCTGGACTCTGAAACTCTGCATTTCCAGCCATATTTCTAAGTACACTTATTTCATACACAAGCCAAGTCTAGATCTATACATTTATGTCTGGTAGTGTAAGTGTCAGTCTGTTTGCCGTGGTGTTGCATGCCTCATTGTATTGATTCGTGCCACCAATAAATATTAAACCAAATCATTTAGTTTAGTTTTTTTTTTTAAGAGTTTTGGTAGTTTTTTCTTGTAGTTAGTATTAGTATCATTTTAGGGGTATTTGTTTGTAATTTTGTTTGTGGGCAACACGTGGGTCTTACCTGAATTTATTAATTGCTTGATCACCTAATTCATAAAATTTTATTTCTTCACTAAATACGTCTAAAGGGACATTGACCGGTCTCCGTAGTCGGCCACCTGTGAATGAATATTATGAATGAAATGAATAATCAAATGAATAACGAATGAATATTCAGACGAATTCGAAAGAAAGAAGAGATGGAAAAATATTAGTAAAGATATATAATCGGAGAGAATATGTTTAGGATATAGATTACGGATAACTTACCACTCTGATAATAGTATAAAATCGCATCGAAGCTCGGTCGACTACGGTCAAAAAAATATTCATTTCTAAGCGGGTCAAAGTACCGTAATCTCCGAGCCGGATCCCCAAGCAGTGTGTCCGGGAATTGATTTAGCGTTCGTAGTTGGGTCTCAAACCTTAATCCGCTTACCTAAAATAAAATATTTATTATTTGAAAAAATATATATATAAATATTTATAAATTAAGGTGTAGACATACATTTATAACGACTCTTTCGCAGAAATCATGATCGTGAGGAATGGGTTCAAAGTGTTGCGGTCCGCCACCAAAGCCATGACCAGCCCCCCCTTCTTCGTCTTGACTGCTCAATTTGGGCAAAGACCTAGAAATAGAATAAGTACGATTTAATTAATTAGTTAGATATAATTTTAGTTTAAGGTAGTGGTATTTAAAATTTCCTAAAAAATATATAAAATAAATACTTACAAATATTAATGTTAGAGGATAATAAATAGGAGAATACCTTTTGAATTTTTGATATTTTTAATATTTTTAATATTGATTTAGGATTTAAAAACATACTAGTATATATTAAAGATTTAAGATTATTACTTATATAGTGAGTAGGTACACCTAAATAACACCTCTATATACTTTTAGGTTAGAAGCCATTGTGATGAGCATAAAATTATGCACGATATATCGATAGAAACATGGAGACTAGCTTATCTCTGTTAACTCTCTGTTAGTTCTGTTAACACTGAACTTATAAACTTCAAAATTCCTAAAGAGTCTAAACATATTTTAAGTATTTAAACAGCCAAATATTTTAAATATCCTATCCTGTTAATAGATTTTAATTTGAAATCTATAAAACACCTTGAATAATATTCAATAAAATTCTAATCTATGTTATGTATTTATAAAAACACCCCCAAGAGTCAATACATCATGGAATCCATTCATTTATTTATCTCAACAGCCACAAAGTCATCAATTAATTAACAAATAAATAAAAAAAAGAGGAAAAAACTTTTCCCATGCCATGCCCGCAACTCAAATAGTTTCAGAAAACAATTAAAAAACGAAAAAGTTTCTTATTAATTGGCTGTATGATTGACACTTTGGAAACAATTATCAAGGATGACCCTAATGCAATTGCAATCAAATCATTGATAAAAAGGACATTTATTTATATAGATTGACTTTTGGCTTCTGCCGCCTCATGCTTCGACTTTTAACTGGAAATCTGCATCTATATTATTCATCGCCTTCGATCTTTAAGCTCTCCAGTGGCTTGGTCTTTAATTACTTTTCGGCTCGAATCATTTTCCAGATGCTATCCGATTGAATATTCAATTGGCATGCATATTAAATGGCCCACCGCCGCCGCAGCATCGTTTCGATTGCAATTTGCAATTCGAAATTTTATATATGTATATATTTTTCCTCCATGGGACGTGTGTGTGTGTGTGTCTCTGGCTTTGGCTTAGGCCTTGTTCAAAATTAAATTCATTGCAGACCCACCTCCTGTCTACGCCCATGTTCATGCCCATGGACACGCCCACGCTGGCAATATACTTATGTTTACACTTGTAATTGAAATTGTATTACAATCGCATATAAAAACGACCACAGCAGGCCATCCAGCCATCTCGGCCATCTACTTTTAAGCCAACCACCCATCCAACCAAAAAAAAAACAACCTACTGGCATCGTGCCCAACATTTTCCGCCCTTATCGCTGATGTTGCTGACAATGTGCAATTGTTGCTGCTGCTGCTGCCATGCCGCTTTGGTTGCAGTGTTGCAATTGTTGCTGCTGTTGCCGAGTTTTTTGGGCTAGCGAGGCGTTATTGCATGGCAGGTTGCATGCTTTTTGGCGCCGTGCCGTGGCATTTAATTAAGCGTGTAAGTGCACCAACCAGCCAACCCACTCTTGATCCTTATACATATATATATATATTTGTTTTTTTTTTGGGCCAGAATGGTCGAGTGTGTGCCTGTTCGGACAAATTGTTTGTCGGCATAAATCTTTCTGGCCCGCAACTGCATCTTTGCGGCAGGCACTTCTTTGTATTTATGGCCCGGCTTGCGGTTAAAATAATAATGCCATTATAAATTATAGTTAAGATCTTGCAATATAATTTCAAACATAAAACATACAAATAATAAGGGTGAGCTTTTGTAACTTAATGTGGGTTTTACGGGGTGTTGTTTGTAGTCTAAGGAGATCTAGGGTCAAGAAGAGGCTTCTCTTAGATATAATTATATAATATTTTTTTAAGTTTTAAATATATGTTTATAATTTGATTGGAGATATTAATAGATTTAAGTATTCATTAGGGTTATTGAGGTTTTTTTAGTACAACTTTTAAACTAATTGAGATATACATGAGTAAAGATTCATTTTAAAAGGTTCTGGATTTTATTTTCTACAATCTAGATATTTATAGAATTTTTGTAGTTAGTAGTTCAATTTCCTTTAAAAACTTCATTAATATCACTATTATTACGTATAAATATAGTAGTAGCTCATAATATAGCTTTATAATTCTTCAATAAAATATATAAAAAATCCATAAAATTTCAAGGCTTTTACGTTTATTTTATATCAGTGACCTGAAGGCTCTTAGCTGCATAGTTTGAGAAGCGCAGAGAAAGGCGCTATTTAAATAAAATTAATTCTTTAATACATTCATAAGATCCTTCGCTTAATTCTTTTACCTAAAATTTTAAATAATTCAGAGCTGTATTTCTGTCTTTAGTTTTTCTTGTTTTAAGTTTTAGTATTTTGTATTATTAGTTTAGTTCATTACTAAGTATAATTGGTATTATTTTAGATACTATAATACCTAAAAAAATACTTAATAAATTCATTTTTTTGATAAAATCTATAACTATAAAAAAATACTTGATAAATTCTTTTTTTTTATAAAAACTTTTATAAATTTTAAGAGGAAATCTGAAAGAAACATATTCCTAAACCTCTTGAACTAATTCTCCTTTCTTCTCCAAAAAGATTTTTAGTACCAAAAAGTATATACCAAAGTGCCTTTAAGTTGGAAATACCACATATGTACACTACATATGTACATGTGTATGTACATTATCTAATGTGACGTCAGTGATTGTGGCAAGCGGCAAATGCAAGTGCAAGTGCATGAAGCAAAAAGACCGGTCAGGTGAAGTTCCAACTGAATGTCAACAAACGGTATCTCAACCTTTGCTTCCACCTCTACCTCTAACTCTATCCTTCTCTTTCTTTTGCTTTATAGCCCTCTCTCTCTTTGCATCTCCTTGTCATGTAAATACTTTTTGAGAATTTTGTGTTTTTTTATCCTTATCCGCTATGTAAATGCCAGTCAGCAAATTTATGCCTTCTCTCTCTCTCTATCTCTATCTCTCTCTGTGTATTTCTATGCCACAGTCTATGCCCTCTCTCGCTCTTACCAAACCGGTGTGGCGTTGGTGTTGGCATCTCTTTTGCTCTGTAGAGCGTGTATATAGGTCAGCGGCACGGCCTGATGCGGCTGTGACGTCATTGTCGCCTCCTTTTTAGATGCCGCCGATGTCGATGAGTCGCTTTTGCGCTTCACGCTGCTGCAGCGACCTATTTACAAGATACACAGATACATACATATGTATCTGGAAGTCGCAACGTGCAACGTCTCACCCACTTCCGCATGTTACATATATTCCGTTTTGATCCCAGTCTGTACTGTACTACTATTCCGTTTTATTCATGTTCTATCATGTCCTGTCGTGTTCCAGGTAAAACAGCTTGATTGCATAAGTCGATGGAAAGAAATGAAGCTAAAACGGAAATGGCGACCGTTGAAGTTCAATGCAATGGTCTTGTCTTGTCTTGTCTTGTCCTCGATGTCCTGGTGCAAATACCGCACCAAGCCAGAGTGAGTAGAGTAGAGTATTTGTGCCGGTCAAGGCAATCCCAAGCCCCAGCCCATGCCCCAGCCCAGGTCCAAGTCAACCCCCATAGTTGAACTATTTTTAGCAACGTCAACAACGGCATGCTGAAATTTATGAATTAATGGGATGGCGATGGCAAAAAAAAAAAGAAAGAAAAATTTAAAGCATGCTTTTTTTTTCTTCACATATACATATACATATACTATTTGTATTTGTGTGTATTTGTGTGTATGTATGTGTACATCCGTTGGGTAAGCCTTGAACTGGGGAAGTGCACTTGCATTTTAGCCAAAGCTTTACAGTTTCTCGCCGTCACAAAGTCACAACCCTCATTGCGGGCCCGTTTATGCATTCAGTCAGTCTATCCATCCATCCATCCATCCATCCATACATACATATGTATGTATATATGTACTATATATTGTAGATCCCCAGCTGCGCATCTGCATCTGCAAGTTAATCAAGTGTCTGGAGCCGCATATGGGCGAAAGTGCAAGGAAATATAGTAGTTACTGCAGACACACTTTCCCACTTGGGTCAATCGATTGAGTGGCACACAGAGAGAGAGTGAGAGGCACGTTATTGCCTCTAATTGGATATTTTTTGAAATTTTTTGGAGGCTTTTGAGTTACTGGATAGGGTTTGGATGAGATTGGATGGATGAGAAGCGCTGAGAACGGCGTGATCTAGTGGCACTTGGCTTAATAGCTTGAGAAGCGCAGAGAAAGGCGTCATTTTTTAAAGTAAATTACAATTATCTGTTTAAATATCTTAAGAATAAGTATAAGTAGTATAGTATACTTAAGAAGTATAAGTACATATATCGTACTTAAGAGTACTCTACTTCCTAACTCTCTAAGGTTAAATCTTTGAGAAGCGCAGAGAAGGGCTCTTGTTTCAAGTACTTTGCTTCCTGAGTCTCTAAGCTTCTAAGCTTGAAGTAATGATCTACCTCTAGGTACTTAGCTTACTAGTTTGAGAAGCGCAGAGAAGGGCGCTATTTTTGAAATCAAATTATAATTATTTTTTTAAATATCTTGCTTCTTAAGTACTCTCCTTCCTAAGACTCTAAGTTTAAATATATGAGAAGCGCAGAGAGAGGCGGTATTTTATTCTCTTAACTAAAATATTTTATTTAATATCTTGCTTCTTAAATACTAGGCTTCCTTAGTCTCTAGGCTTAAATATTTAAGAAGCGCAAACAGAGGCGCATTTTTTTAAGTACTTAGTAAGCAAGTCTCTAAGGTTAAATATTTGAGAAGCGCAGAGAAGGGCGCTATTTTGTAAAGTAAATAAAAATGATTTCTTTCAAATATCTCGCTTCTCAAGTACTCTATTTTCTAAGTCTCTAAGCCTACATATATCTTTAAGAAACACAGAGAGAGGCGCTTTATTTATTAACTTTCCCGCATTATCCTCCACAAATAAAATCATAACAAAATCCTTGCTTTTCCAAAATGAATATACATATCAAAGAAACTGGCTGAATTGATTGCTTTTGGTTATTGGCTTTGAAACTCAACCGGCTCGGCTCTGGCATGTTTTGGGGCGCGACTTTGAAATCGGCTCACGGCCAAAATCAATGCCCCCCAGGAAAACAGCATTGATAAAGCTGATTTGTGGCAATCATGGGGGCTGGCTGGCTGGCTGGTTGGTTGCCGCCCCAGCGTGTTAACATGATTCAATCAGCGCCATCAAACGAGAGGCAGCAAGGTGAAATGCGAAACTCGACTGCCACAAGCACTGACGTCACAAACGGCATTCGCACTCCAAAGTTTTTTTGCGTCAAAAACGTGAACGTGAACGTGAATATAAATGAATGAATAATGCATATGCCTCTTAAAGTTTCCAACCAAAAGTTGATTATTTTTCCAAAAAATGATTTAATAAAAATTATGCTCAAAAAAGTTAAAGAAAGATTTGTAAATTGTTTTTAAAGCAAATTCTAAGCCAGGAAACTAAATTCTTGTAGTCGCTTTTGTTTTGGCGCCGCATCCGGATCCGGAGGCCATCAATCGCCGTACACCGAGGGGGGGGGGAGAGATCGGGAAATCACACCGTAGCTGCAGTAGAGTCGAATTATGCAAATCCTTGCCCTGGCTGACCGCCCCAAAGTGCCATGGACGGATAGATTTTAGAGCCACGGTCTCCCCCAGTCCCCTGGTCTACCAGTCCCTGTCCTAACCGACTCCCGGAGCGACCTTGGCCAGAGTTGCGTGCACAAATTGTGTGGGTTTTCTGGTTGTGATTTGTTTTCCTCTTTCTTTTTATAGATACACTAACTTGGGGCGATATATCAATGGATTAATCTAAGAGATAATAATGAGAATAAAAATAGAGGTGGTTTTTTAAGGTCTTTAGCTCAACTTTTTGAGAATCGCGTAGAAAGGCCCTTTTTTTTAAAAGGTCTATGATTTTAAGTGAAATTATAGGAATTTAGTTGCTAAAAAGCATATATATTCTTGAAATTATCTTGGAGATAACATAAGGGCTATTCTAGAGCTTCTATTTAAAGCCACTTAGGTTAAGTTTTTGAGAAGCGTGTAGAAAGGCGCTTTTTTGTTAGAAAGCTTATGATTTGAAGTGAAATTTATGAATTCTTGAATCTTAAATATATTTTAAGATGTTATTTAGAGCTTCTAGTTGAATCTCAACTTTTTGAGAAGCCTGTAGAAGGGCGTCTTATTACTATAAGACATATAACTTCCATTGATTAATTTATATAAATATTTAATAAAGTGTATCATTTAAAGTCTGGTTACCCTGATTTGTATGGCTTGATTTTCGTGTTTCGTGTTTTTTGTTTTCATTTTCATTCTCATTTTCTGTTTTCCGTTTCGGTGTTTTTATTTTTGGCAACCGTTCTCAGGTTTTTACATGCAAGCTGTTCACAATGGGCTGGGGTGGCCAAAAGGGTTGGTTTTTTTGGCCAGAATGGGCGGTGCAGGAGGAGACGCTTGTTGCCTGCTGTTTTGGCTTTCGTTCGACTTGGTCCTGGTTTTGCATTCGCCAAATGCACGTGTGGCCCAAAAGAATGAATGAAACGAGGGGCGTGCAAAGTGTTTCAACAACAACAAAAAAAATAGTGTTTTGTGTGCACGTCAGGCATTTTAAACATGTTCAGCTATTTGAAAGTTTTCCTCGTTTATTATCCGAGAGAAAAAAAGAGAAGAAGAAGGCTCAACAAAGGGGGTAAGGGAAAATAAAGGACAGGAAACAAACTTGTTAAGCGCACAATTTAAAAGGCAAAGGCGAACTTCGCCAAAAGGTGAAACTTTTCAAATGTCTCGAGTGCGTCAAAGGACCGAAGCGGACCGGAAAGGAGTTGCCAAAGACCACTTGGTAGAGATATGGCAGAGGCAGTAGTAGTAGTAGTAGTAGTAGCTGGAGAAGAGCACCCTTAGCCATGTCTCGCATAAGTGTGCAATCACTTCAGAAACTCACTTCAGCTCTTCGTGCACAATCGAGGCAGGCTATAAGTCGTATAAGGCAGGCAACAAAAAATTGCACTGCGATTTCAACTAAAAGTAATCAATTGCTATAAGCTCAAGCCGAACCATTCCCAGTTAATCCAATAAATGTGGCAGATGTTGCAGAAACTTTTACTTCACACAATACAGTAATTCCCATCCTGTCCAGTCCTGGTTCTGGTCACAATCAAAGTAATCTCCATTCAATTTGTTAAGACCCGAAACCATTTACTGACCCGCCCGTTTCACTGTTTTGTGTGTGGTTTTAATTTTAATGCACCCGCCAAAAGCGGTACGGGTGGCGGGGGGCCAGACGATAAGGCTATAAGGCTATAAGGCCAACAAGCAAAGTCAAGCGAGTGAAAGCAAAGTACAAAGCAGACAGTCAGCGAGACACACATACAATGGACGCAGAAAAAAGGATACGGCTTGAAGATGCGACTAAAAAGATACCTGGTAACCTAGGAGACCTGGGAAAAAGGTGATTCGAAAAGCCTTTGAAATTGACCGAGTTTTAACGGGTCATTTTCCTTAATTTATTTAGCCATAGGCTTTGGGAAATTCTGGGCAGATACTTTTGGAAACTATAAGTAGGAGCTAGCTAGTTATTTTGCAATTTTTACATAGTTTTTTGCTAAAAAGCATGCTTTTTACATCAAATGTACAAGTTTTTGGAGTCTTTTATCAAAAATTCTTATGTAAAACTTATAAATTTTTTGAAACATCATATCCTTTTATGTTGAATGCTCAAATATTTAATAAGGTAAGTAAAGGTAGTTGATTTAAAAACACATATCATATTTTAAAAAGCATGCTTTTTATATAAAATGTAACATTTTCGAATAATTAACTCCAAAAGGCTTTCTTAAAAACCATATCCCCTTTGAAAAAGCATGCTTTTTTTGTAAGATTTTACATTTTTCGAAAAAGATAAGATTGTAAGATTTAAAGCATATTCTTTTTGAAAAAGCACGCTTTTTTTATTAGAGCCCCGGTTTTTGAAAGGAACTCTTTAATATTTGTAAAAAATCGTGTATAATTTTTAAAAAGTAATGCTTTTTATAGGAAATTTAATGTTATTTTGTAAAGCTAAACCTAAAATGCATCTACATTTTATTAAATATAATCTCAAAAGCATAGTCTCTTCTAAAAAGCATGCTTTTTCTATGAAATGTAATATTTTTCCAAAAAAGCATGCTTTTTTGGTGAACATTCATGTATATCAGAACTAATACACTATTTCAACAGGGCAACTCTCTTAGTTGCTTAGTTGCACTATGTTTTATATTAAAAAGCATGCTTTTTGAAAAAGCATATGTGTACTTTAAAATGGTAGAGTCACTATTAATTAGTTAACAACAAGTTTTAGTTAAAAAGCATGCTTATCAAAAAAGCAAATCTTTTACCTTTAATTTTTTAAACTTTTTTTTAGGGAAAAAAGCATGCTTTAAAACATAAATAACAGTAATTATGTTTAGAAGTCAAGACTTGGTCAAGATTTCAAAGATGTGACTATATTACTTGTCCTTTACTAAGAAGTTTTAGGCGAAAAAAGCATGCTTTTTAAAAAAGCCATTTTTTTAATTATAATTTTGTAAACAATTTTGAGTAAAAAGCATGCTTTTTCAAATAAAACAACAGTAAGGATGTTAAGAAGTCAAAACATGGTCAAGATTTCAAAAATATGTTTCCTATTACTTCATTTAGTAAGCGAAAAAAGCATGCTTTTTAAAAAAGCATACCCAAAAAAAAAAAGGTGCTGGGTATTGAAGCACATACACACGCTCATACATGTACGCTAACCGGCGCTCATTGTTGGCTGGCTGTTGGCTGTTGGCTGTCCATTGTTCCATGGCTTTGTTGCTGACGTTGACGTCGCTTGTCGCCTTGTCGCTGCCAGCAATACAGCAGTAACAACTACCACTACATATACTATACTATACTGGCATAGTAGAGCATAGTGGGTCTGGCGAGCGGGATCAAAAGTCAAGAACAATGACAGCAAATAGCAAGCGGCAAGCAGCGAGCAAAAGTCAAGTTGCAAGTTGAAATGTGTGGCAATTGTTTGCCAGAGTAAAAGGCGAAAGTGAAAGTGTAAGCCTCGTCAATCATGAACAAACAAAAAAAAATAGAAAAAAGGGCGACAAGGAGAGAAATATATATACAAGTTCTATATAAGATTTATAAAAAAAAAAAATATATATTTTCTTTCAATGCATTTGTAATGGGAATCAGTGTCAGCATTTCTAGCGTCAAAAGGCATCAATTTACCAATTTATCCCGATGCATTCGATTCGCTCTTCATTTGTTATTGAACTTCTATTGGAATGGGAGGCGGTGGGAGGAGCATTGTTCCCCAAGAAAATCAAAGCATTCCACCCCACACTCTACACTCTACACAGGACATAACCCAATCAGCAGAACCCCACTTCAAGCAACATTATCAATGTCAAACTCATGTCAATTCACTAAGACGATTACAGGATATCATCAAAGGATATTGTTATGTCTCAATCGGTTGGAAGGGAGACAGGCCCGGTAAAGGGAGGGGGGGGAGAGGGCAAAGGTCGTGAGTGAGGAGAGCTGGAATGTTAATGTTAATGATATTGTGTGTGTGTGTGTCTGTTGGCTGTTTTTTTGGGCAACTGTCACACTGTCACAGTGGCACATTGCGCATACGCCGCATACGCCCGCCTGCCTGCCACCATATGTGCCGATTTCCGTGGGTGTGCCTGCCTGCCTGTGTGTGTGTGTGTGTGTGTGTGCTTGGGTGTCTGTGTCTTTCTATTTGTTTGTGCATCTGCATTGACTATCATCTCCCACCATTCATCATCTCCGCTCTCGTCTCGTCTCATTTGAGGTGAGTAGTGTTTAACATATGGGAGGTATACTAACAGTATTTTTCACTTTTACTCGCTGGCTTATTTATTTTAATTAAATGCCTGCGATAAGAGTAGTTTCTAATTAGTTAATGTCTGGCTGGTGAAAGGGATTTGGTTTTGAAAGTGAAACTTAGTTCAAGGTCTTGCTATTGGTTATCAGACTATGGGTTTATAAAGTATCTATAAGAAAGTATATATCTATATCTAGCAAAATGACTAGACTAGTTCCTAGAAAGAGACTAGTTTTAATCGATAGTTTGGTGGAAATATTGTACTAATCGATCTAGACTAGAAAAGAGGCTTGTTTCCTAACTAAGGATTCTTTAACCATTTTTTGTCTGATATATAAAAAAAAAAACTGAGAGATACAAAGTTTTAATCGAAATTTTGCTAAAAAGACTACAATAATCGATGGTATCGATATTATAGCAATTTTACAACAATTTTATATCGATAGCTTTTAAGTGTGTTTGGTAATATTAAAGGTATAATGAGATAGACGTTATAATAAATGAGATCTATCTATAGTGTATGGATTTTATATCAATAGTAAATCGATATACATATTCATTAATCGTTAGTATTTCGATTCTATATCAATATATCAATAGTGTATCCCAATTTTAATGATAATATATTTTCAAAACTTTGGATTCTTAAAAGTCTTGGGACATATTACGGCACATATTATGGGACATAGGGATTGCAGGACATAGGGATGCATACCATAGGGATTATGGGACAGTTATGGGACATATATTAGAAAATCGGAGAAATATCGAATCTATATTAATAGTTTATCGATAGTATTGTATATAAATCGATAATAACTCGATAGTACATTGATGTTTTATAGACAAATTACCGATAATATATCGATAGAATATTTTTCTATGAAAGTTCTATCTTTTTTTGCTAAAACTTCCATTTCCCTAAATATATATCTTGTAATTTATAGATTTTTAATGTTTACCTATCGCGCAGAAGAGGGGGCGAGGCGTTGGAGAGGTTTTCACCGCTCAAGGGCTGCTCCTGGCGCGGCCGGAGAACCGGAGTTAGGCCCCATCTCTCAATGAAATCGATGCGGGAAATGGTTGAGGACGAGCGAGTGGTGCGTATCGCTAAATGGGCCACTGCTCAGCAGGCTCCAGGCCTCCTCCAGACCTCCTCCTGCTCCGCACTACCTTGTCTATTAACGATTCAATTGTGCTCGTGACTAAATCCAGACACTGATCCTGATCCTGATACTGATCCAGTTCTCGTTCCAGTTTTCTGTTCCGATCCAGTTCCTGTTCCACTGCAGATTCTGGCCATGAATATAAATTCCAAAATTTTGGCTAGCATTTGGCAAAATGTTTCTCTGGCTTGGGCCCTCGAAGACTTTTTAGGATTTTGTTTTTTTAGCTTTCTTATTGATTTGTTTTTTTTATAACTTTTAGAGTTGATTTTCGATTGCTGATGTTTGCATTTTTTGTTTATTTTTCATTTTTATTTTTCTGTTACTGTTGAGGCATAGATTTAATTTATTTTTGAATTTATAAATTTTATACTTTTTTTGGATTTTTCAATGCTTTTCACAATTAATTTTCACATCAAAACAATCAACACACACACACTGACACACACACCTCCTCTGCAGAACACCCAACACCAATAAAGCACCTCGGCACAGTTCCATTTTCGCGTTGAGAGTTTTTTTTTATTTGGTTTTGGGACTGGACCGGAAACAGCAAGTGAAAATGGTAATTTCCGCTTTTAGCCACACACACACTCACACACTCCTACATACTGAATATGTATATAGGGTATACACACGTATTTAAGTTTCTTGTTGTTTTGGTTTCTTTTTTTTTTTGTTTTTTTTTTCTTGTTTTTGGATAAAAATAGGCTCCAAGAAAATTGAAGCAGAAATTCGAAACAAGTTTTCGCGACAGAGAAGGCAAGCACGGCGAGCAAGCGAGACGGATGATGAAAGCCAGAGAGAAATGCCTTGAATGTCCTTTACCTATTGATTTTCAGACTCACAGAGTCTAGATTTTTTTACTTTTATTTATATTTTATATTTAAAATAGGTTTTCTTTAATTCTCTAATAATATTTATTAATTATTTAAGTATTTTTATAAAAAAAACATCTATTTTGTTTATATTTGGCGCGATTTTTGGTGTTTGGGGAACAAAAACAACCTTGAACCTTTCGGAAATGGAGTTGTCGGCTGCAGGACGAAAAAAAACTTTAAGGGGGGCGATTGGGGGGGGAAACAGGTGAAAAACACTCACACACAAACACACACATATGAGTAGAACGTGGGTTGAAGGAAACGCCTACACTTTTTTTTAGTTTTTAGTTTTTATTTCAACACACGCGTGAAAAATATATAATATTTTTTAAAATTTAAAATTTGAATAGATTATTTTTAAGATAAAGAAAAGTGCAAAATAAAATAGAAGAGAAAGCAGCAGGAGCAGCAGAAGAAGAAGTACTAGAAGCAACGAAGTGTCGCCTTCTTTTGCCTTTGATTTGTATTTTCCCTCTAGCGTCCCTGTTTTTTTTTTTTTGCAGGTCCTTTTTTTTGTCCTTTCCCGTTGCCCGTTTCCCGCTTTTCGCCTATTCCCTTTTTGGCATTTTTCGTTTGCTTTTGCTAGCTTTTTTCCAGCTTCGAGGGCCAGAATAAATAACATTCGCCTGGAAGAGCGCGCAAAACGTGCTTGAAAAAAACAACAACAACAACAACTAAAAAACAACAATGAATAGAAAAATAAAACAACAACAACGAAAAAAAAGGACAAGAATCGAAACAAAATGAAAATGAAACGAACACGAAGATGAAATGAAGGCGTAAGGGAACGTAATGGAAATGGAACAGGACGAAAGGCGAAAGGCGGCGAGAATGTTGGGCCGAATAAGTGGCAAGCGAGAAATTGAAGCGTGTAAGCGCTTAACTGGCGATGTAATGACACTCACACTACCACACACCACCAATACACACACACACCAGCACACACCAAGAGACACGTGCACTGTGTGTATAACAAAACACACCAATACGAGGGCAAAGCTCGTGAGTCATTGTGCGAAGCAAGTGCGAATGAAACAGACACACAAAGAGAGAGAGAGAAAGAGAGTTAAACACACACACACATACTAACACAACCAAAAGAACCGAATGAATTCAAAAAATGTTGAGGCCAAAGAGAAATTGGTCGGAAAGGGGGTGGTGAGGGGACTAGGGGGCCACAATCACTCAAAACACAAAAAAATACTAAAACAAGTGATTATAATTAAAATTAAAATTTAAGATTTAAAAAAATGAATAATAAAAAATATTTTAAATTCATATTTATGAGAAAAAGAGGAAATTTCAAACATTTCTGGGGCCAACCTGGCGTATACTTTATGAAATATTACTTTAAATAATATTAAAATATAGTAACTAAACTAATATTAATACTAATTATATTGGAATGAAGAAGAAACGTAAAAAAAATAACGACTTTTAGAAAATACTTCAAGCCACAGTGGCGTATACTTAATATTCTATTACTCATACGCACTGTTGTCTTTAAAAAATGTAGTAAATAAAATAGTATTGATATAAAACATATTTAATATAATATAGTATATATACTATGTTTATGCGATGTCAATCACGAATTCTTAAAAGCGTGATATATATGGAAATAACCTCTGTTTATGCGAAACATATAATTTCGTGATTTGATTTTAGTAGAAATACCAGCCGCGTAAAATGAGGTATTTTAGTCTGGCCAGACTTTCACAAAAAGTAAACAAACTTAGCAACGCGAAGGATAATCTTAAATTCTTTACTATATTTTCTTAATTTCCAAAGACGCTAATTGGAAATTTTATTAAATTTTAAGATTTACGCGCGGCGTTGCCACCTGATTTTATCACCAATTCATGATTTGAGGCTTTGAAATCGTGAAATTAAATCATGAATTCGACATCGCATAAACACAGTAATAAATATTGAATAATTTGAAACTTAAAAAATAAATTAAGATATTTATAAAAATCAAAGTCATTAAAAATGTAATAAAATAAATGAACTAAAAAGTTACTAGTTTTCTATGTCAGTGTATGTTCATGCACAATGGGAAACTTGTTGGCGGATTTATGCAACTAACACACACACCGACACACACACACCGACACACAGACACACACAACAGCCACAACGACGACGACGACGACGAAGCATCCAGGCGCAAAAGGACGAAAACGAACGCAAAGAACGAAAGGACAACGCACATGGCCCTTTAGTGCGTGTGCGTGTGGCAGTATACGCTTGTGTTAGTGTGTGTGTGTGTATACGTTTGTGTTTATGTGCTGGTGCGTGTCCTGCGTTCGTTTACCGTTATGCCGTGTGCTGCTTGCGCCTCATTTATTGGCGTTTCGTGCTTTACCCGCTGCTTCGTTGGTGTAGCCTAGCATTGTGAGCTTTTATCCTGGCAGTTATTATCAGACACCTTAGATACACCTCTTCTGGGTCCTGCCACCTCTCTTGCTCTTGCTCTCTCTCTCTCTTTCTCTTTCTCCCACCTGACGACGCCTTGGCTGTCTCTTTCTACACTCAAGAGTGTTAAGCAGCTGTCAGTTTTTTTTTTTTTTTTTTTTTTTTATTTTTGTGTGTTGTTTTTTTTTTTTAATTTTTTTTCGTTTTTTTTTTTTTTTTGCTATTTGTTTGTGCTTTTGTTGCGTCTGCGTGTTTGCTGTTGTTGCAGAGGGGGGAGGAATAACGCTAGGCCGGGCACCGGGTCGGGTGCGCCCCCCCCCCCCCTGCCATGCCATGCCCTCTTTCATCTCGGTGGCATCTCTCCGTAAATTTCTGAATTCCGTTTTCTTCTGCTGGCTGACTGGCTTTTTCTATTTTTTTTTTGGTGTGCGCAGTAAATACTTTACCCCCCCCCCCCCCCCCTGACCTGTAGAGACTCCCTAGAGTAGGAGAAAAGGACAGCAGGCAGTAAGTAGAACGAGACACAGCTCACGCCTTCGAGAACTGCCTTTGTCTTTGGCTCAGAACTAACCGATTTTGACTGAAAATGCCGGGAAAATCATAAAGAAAAAGGGGTTAACTCAACATAAAAACTCAACAGAACTCAAGAACTTAATATAAAATTATAAATAAAATAAAAACAAAATTAAAATAATACATACGACTCTATGGTAATAGATGAGTCAATATCCATAATGTCCGATTTTTGCACTTTTTTTTGAAATTCAATTAGGTTCCAAGTATTGTTACTCTTTTTTTTTCTCCGATTTATTGTTCAACTGTCACCTGTCGATGCTGCTAATTGATTGATGGCCTCAACTGCATTTTGTGTTAACTTTTAAGGACCACCCTGCCACCCTACCACCCCACCAACCTACCTCTCTCTAACCATTCTACCGCTTTTAATCAATTCTGATTAGCTATACGTGTGGCAACAATTTGGGGTTTCACACATATTGCCAATCTTTGTCTAACCGGAATCAGAATTGGAATCTGGTGGCACAACCACCCAGCCCAGTCCAGTCCAGCCCAGTCACCACACGGTAGCTCATCCATCAATTTCAACTGTCTGGATGTGTATGTATGTAAGTGTGTGTGTGTGTGGCATCCTTAAAAGGTCAACATCAACATCGGCTGTTGGTGCGACACAAAATTGAGTGCTTGCCAAAAGTGTTGTTCGTTAAATTGCAGTTAGGTAAAAGTTTATAGGGCTGATCGAAAAATTGAGAGTAGAAATTATGATTTTAATACCAGACACCAGGGCGTATGATTAATAAAATATTTAGAGGGGGTAGATGTTTTTTCAATTAAAATTATAAAAGGAATATCCTTATAAGAGAGACTATGATTTTGAAGAGAAATCAGACTACAAATTAAGACATAAGACATAAAGACCAGATAACAGGGCGTATGATTAATATTACTCATGACTTACGCCATGTAAGTCTTTTAGTATTTTTTAAAATAAACTATTAAATTAGACTATATTCATTGCTTTTCAAGACCACTAATTAATATAAACTTTATTGTTATAATTATAAGCTTGGTAATAACTATAAACTTTAAGCCAGACACCAGTGCGTATGATTAATTAAATATTACGTATACGCAGTGTGTGTTCTTAAAATTTAATACATTTTTTTTTTAGAAATTAGAGAGCTTAAGAAGCTGAAAAAAAACATAATTCAAAAGAGAGTAGAACCTAAGACATTGAAGACAGACCACTAGGCGTATGATTAATTAAATATTACGTATACGCCATGTAAACTGTTTAAAAAAAGGTAAAAAACTAAGAAAACAAGCCCTGTCTTATCTGAGATAAAGTCTAACAAAATACTACAAATTGTTAAGAAAATTCTTCAATTCTTCAAAAAATAAATCATACGCACTGTTGTTTTTAATAAAATTTGAAATTTAAATTATATTATTTTAAAAAAAACTATAAGAATACCATTTCTATGTCTTCGCAATGTATTTAAATTATTTTCTTAAATTTCCCTTTGTTATTTTCAGTATTTTTTTTTGTTGTAGATGTTTGTAAGGAAGATGAACACAAAGAGAAAGGAGCAAGGAATGCTAGAAACGCACACACACGCACACACTGACAGACTAAGACACCAACACATGGACGAAAAAAGAAACAAACACAGACACTGCAGTGGCAGGCAGCAGCACCATCACCAGCAGAAGCAGAAGCAGCAAATTGCCTTTGGAACGTCCTTAAGAAGGATATACCTCAAAAATATTGCTTACAGCGGAATCGTTGCTGTTGTTTCTGTTTCTTTTTCTCGTCGATTGTTGTTGTTGTTGTTGTTGTTGTTGTTGTTGTTGTTGTTTGCCAAGCAAGCATACCTGAAGAAAATAAAACAACAACAACAAGAAGAAAAAAGGTCCTGGCGAGAGTTGATGAAGGAAAAAACTTTCTCAGCTGTTTGGCATCTTAATAACTTTCTCCCTACCTTCCACTCCCTGTGTCTCTTTATCTCTTTATTTTTCTTTCTTTCTTCTTATTTTTTTTTTTTTTGTATATAAGTTAGCAATATGTTATGTGTTGTCCTACCTACTACTTTCTCCCCTTAACCCTCTGGCTTTCACCTTTCTCTTATTTTTTTTTTTGTTTTTTTGCCTTGGCGGCAACTTGTTTATATATATATATATATATATATATAAAAATTCTGATTTATTTCAAATGTACTTTTGCCTTTCAAAATGCCTGGCATGTCTTAGGAATTTCATTGCAAAAACACATCGATAGTACGATTTAAAAATAAAAAAAAAATAAATAAAAACAAAATACAAAACACTATTATTTTAAACACGCCTAGTGTTATATTATTTTTTTTTTGTTGTTTTTTTTTTTTGTGGCATGTTGTTGTTTGATATGTCAAGGTTAAGCACACGCACACCTACACCTAGACACACACACACACTCGTACAAAAATATACACACGCATACACACTAATACAGGTTTATGTATCTTTATAATTTCTTGTTTTAATTTTTTTTATTTTATTTTTCAATTAAGAACCGATTTTTTGCCGCACTTTTCTTTGGTATTTTTTTTTCACAATAAAAAAAATAAGTTTTTACCAAAAAAAAATAATAATTATTATTTTTAATTGATTTTTTGTTGATTATTAATTTTTTTTTTTTGTTTCGAGCACGTTTCGTTTTGTTGGCTTTTCGCGTTTTTTCCCGTTATTCGTTTATCGCCTGCTGCTGCTTCTGGTTTTTTGTTGCCCGCGGCAGTTTCTCGGCTTGTTCTTCTTGTTCTTGGTCCGCCGCCGCTTGCCTCTTTCACTTCTTTGTCACCTGCTCCTGCTCCTGCTCCTGCTCCTGCTTCTTGTTCTTCCTCTTCTTTGGCTTTTTCGCCTCTTTATCCTCTGCCACCGCCCACGCCCACAGACCCCTTGTTGATGCACCAAAATGGCGAAATGAATGGCAATGGAACACACACACACACACACACACACACAGCGTAGTAAGTAAAGAAAGTTGAAGCAAAAGTAGAAGCAGAAGCACTACCACCAACACAATATATAGTACCGTTACGCACAATTCCCCCAAAAACTTTTGAGTTTCAGTTTCGATTTCGATTTTGGTTTCGGTTTCGGTTTCGTTGGACCGCTCTTCGGCTCTTTGGCATCCTCGTCGGCATCTGCTTTCAGACTGATTTTCCTAGCCGATTATTTCTCGCCATCAGTGTTCCACTCTCTCACGTTTCGCCAAGAGAGAGAGACTCTCTTGATTTCTCTCTCCTCTCCTTGTTTGTTGATGCTGCGCGAAAAAGGGCAACGAAACGCAACGCAACGCAACGCAACGCCTTGAAACGGAACAGGACAGCTGAGAGCCTGTTGGAAGTAATGCCTCAGCTGTCCTTCCATAACGGATGCCTCCCATCCAGTTGAGGCTGGAAACTGGAAGCTGAGCTTTGCCAGCCTCTCGATTTCATTCGAGGATTTGTCAATGAATAAAGCTCTCGGGGGCGGCAAAACTCAATTCGATGACAGCTGTCAAATTTGGTATAGCGGTAAATGCGATATAAGGGTTTTTTTTACCGTTACTATTTTAGAGGGGGGTTTTGAAGGGTTTTTGTAAATTAAGTTTATGAAAAGGATACTTGAAAAATATTTTAACAGATTTAAAAAAAAAAATGCTCAAACCCCTTTATATTTAATCAGAATCTTTATTGTTTCTCAAATTATCTTCAAGAGATTTCCTGTTTTTGGTATTTAAGATTTTGTTTAACGTTTTTTTTTATCAAAATATTTATTCTTTTTGAAATAGACTTCAAAAATTTCCCTGTTTTAAGTTCTTAAGCTTTTTTTGGTCTATGGAGGATGCTCCTTTAAAACTTCATAACCTTTCCTATGTTTAGTTTTTAAGTTTCAAAATTTCTACATCTTTAAGTTATGTTCTTTAGTTTTAAAAAAAATCTAAGAAGCTAAGAGTCTTTAGGCTACCATGGGTAAGGGGTGTATATTATCTAAAAAAAACACAATAAACGACCTCTTAAAAAATATACTGAATATTTGCATATAAATAAAACCATTTATATGAATAATATTTTCATATAAAAAAAATTTTGATATTTAAAAATTATTTTACAATGTTACTAATATACATCTATCGAAATAGAATTTAAATAATACTTAATAGGTTCAATTATTAGGTAAAAATTCCAAAAAAGTAAGCTGTAAGCTGGCTTACTAGATTTTAAAGCCACAGGTAGCCTTCATTAAATAAAGTTTTCTTTGAATTTTATTTAAAATCCACTTTGAAACACTATAGCCATATTTCCAATCACTTCCTGGCCTTTTTTCTTTTGGCCAAAACAAAATATGACAAATGCAGAAATATCAAACAATTAACCCCATATTTCTACTCCATTCAGTTTAATTGAAACTGTCAACAGCATAGTTTCCTGCAGGCACTGAACCAGAAAATAAATTGCAATTTCCTCAAGACTTTTACAAAAAGAAAATCGAAAAATTGCAATAACTGCAAGTGGCATTTATGGAAAATTTCAACCAAAAATAGAATTCCCATCAAAAGGAGGCCCGAAGGTTATGAAAGTGAAATGAAAATTGCCTTTCACTTTTCGGCTTTAAATGTTGTTTTTTTGATTTTTGGCTCCTTGGGGCTGTCATGGCTGGCGATGGAATGCAATGGAATGGAACAAGTGACAGCTGTCAGTGGGACTGTCAGCTGTCAGCGGGGTGAGCTTTTTTTTGTAGCCGACTGGAAGCCGGATCCGGAAGCTGAGAAAGCTTCGGTTTTTTTCGAGCGGCATCGAAAAGCTCCGATTTTTGGATGCTGGGCGCGCAAACGACCAAAATCTTGAATGAATCGAAAAAAAGCTCCGAAGCCGAAAAAGGTGGGTCGATGGGTCAACTGCAGTTCACCGGCTTACACAGGTAATGGGTGACGTCAGAAGAAGAGGAAGGGGCCGCGTAAGTCTGACTGTCAAGGCTGAACACTCTCTATATACTTAGCATATGACTATATGTATATAGGGGTATGTATGTATGTATATACCACCCATCTAGGGTAGTAATGCAATTAAGCCGGCACATGCGACACTCGCGCAGCATTGAAATTCAATTGATATTCCGTGTACAAAATCAATTAGTCAGGTCCACTGGCCGATAAGGACGAAAAGGACACTGGCCAGATGTAAAAAAAAAGGCCCAACTAAAAGAAGAAGCTGAAACTAATTGAATAAATGCAGCCAAAGAGTAGTTATATTAAATATTGAATCAAACAAGCCAAAAAGGTCATAAAGAAGGTCTCTCCAAAAATTCCCAATTTCTATATTTTTTTTTTTGGGTAATTTTCATTGTGCCAATGGCAATTAATCAAGCTTAAATATTTATGGGAAAGTTGTGTGCATTTTGTAGTAAGGTCCTTGCTGAAAGGCTGGCCAAAACTGGCCTAGAGAGAGGGAGAGGTTGGCTATAATAAATTGAACGTTCGACTGTGGTTGCGGTGGAACTTGTATTCCATCAATTAGGACAATGCGAGGACATTGGAGCGGCTTTTGAATTTATTTTTGGACATATTCTTGGCCCATGACGCACACGCATGGCCATTGAATCTGAATCTGAATCGGAATCTGAATCAGATACTACTAATATAATAACAAGGATAATGCCACCAGGCTGCCAAAAAAAAAATAAAATCGAAAACCCAAAGCCAAAAGTTGCATCCCGAAAGCCAAAGTCAAAGGCTGGTGGGAGCCATAAAATTTTTAGTGTCATGTTATACATTTGTAACCCCTCCTCCTGCCATCCTGCCATCCTTTTTTTTTTCGTCCTTCCACCCCTTGTTGGCTGCATTTTTGGGCATCCTTTCTGGTATTTTTTTTTTTCTCCTCTTCAGCTCACTTGTTAAGCTGCTAACCAAATTTATGGCCAACGATTCCCCACAGAGCTGGCGAAAAATGCATATTTTTCGGGTCGGAATGGGGCGGGGCAGTGGGGACGACAGCGGGGTGGATTTTCGTGAGCCTGCTTAACGAGGATAACAATAAAGTAAAGGACACTACACACACATATGTATGTACCTATTAGGTGTATGTAAGTAATCCAGCTTAACAAATTCTCCAAGAACTTGAAGAATTCTAATTAGATTTTCTTGATTTTTAAAATAATCATATTTTGTTACAAAAATTAAAATTAATACAGGATTAATTATATACTTGTATACAAAAAATAAACAAACGAATAAAATAATTTAAAAAAAAAAGGAGAAAATCAGATAACTCATAGAGGTCGACAGTGATACAGAAAACTGATCGAAAAATTATTAAAGAAAAAATAAAATAATTATTTAAATAATAAAATAATTAAAAAAAAAGGAGAAAATCAGATAAAATAACGAGGACGAGAATGAAAACAAAAACCCACTGAAGAATGATTTAAGAAAAAAATTTTATAAATTAATCATTTTTAAGAAAAAAAAACAAATATTAAGTTCAGATGCACATCTTTATCCAAAGATTATGGATATGAAAAAAATTAATAAGAATAAATATACGTTTATTATAAAATAAACAAACGAATAAAATAATTAAAAAAAAGAAGTAAATCAGATAAGGCGACGACAATGTGGACGACAATGAGGAGACAACCGACCGAAAAATTAAAACAATTGCTTAAATAATAATAAAATAATTTAAAAAAAAAAAAAGGAGAAAATCAGATAACTCATAGAGGTCGACAGTGATACAGAAAACTGATCGAAAAATTATTAAAGAAAAATATAAAATAATTATTTAAATAATAATAAAATAATTTAAAAAAAAGGAGAAAATCAGATAAAATAACGAGGACGAGAACGAAAACAAAAACCCACTGAAGAATGATTTAAGAAAAAAATTTTATAAATTAATCATGTTTAAAAAAAAAACAAATATTAAAATTAAGTTCAGATGCACATCTTTATCCAAAGATTATGGATATAAAAAATATTAATAGGAATAAGTATAGGTTATGTATTATAAAATAAACGAACGAATAAAATAATTAAAAAAGAAGAAGAAAATCAGATAAAGCGACGACAATGTGGACGACAATGAGGAGACAACCGACCGAAAAATTAAAACGATTGCTTAAATAATAATAAAATAATTTTAAAAAAAAAGGAGAAAATCAGATAACTCATAGAGGTCGACAGTGATACAGAAAACTGATCGAAAAATTATTAAAGAAAAAAATAAAATAATTATTTAAATAATAATAAAATAAATAAAAAAAAAAAGGAGAAAATCAGATAAAACAACGAGGACGAGAATGAAAACAAAAACCCACTGAAGATTGATTTAAGAAAAAAATTTTATAAATTAATCATTTTTATAAACGAATAAAATAATTAAAAAAAAAGAAGAAAATCAGATAAAGCGACGACAGTGTGGACGACAATGAGGAGACAACCGACCGAAAAATTAAAACAATTGCTTAAATAATAATAAAATAATTTAAAAAAAAAAAAAGAAGAAAATCAGATAAGGCGACGATGGCAGAGACGACGACAAAAAACCCACCGAAAATGTATTAAAGAATAAAAAACTAACATAGAAAATAAATATGAATCAGATTCAAAAATATTAACCGGATGCTATGAATGTCGGGCGACGACTGACTGTAAACCAGTCATGGATATATTCGATTTGACTTGCTTAAGACGATTGCAAGCCAAAAAACAAAAATAAAAAATATTAAAATCAGATTCAAATCCAAGCCAAGGCTATTATTAATTCCAAGAGAATTGATTGCAAGATAAACAAAAAATAAAATAAATAAAAATCAGATTAAAGAAAAAAGAAAATAATTCAGGAGAAGATGAACCGGACCAGACGAATGCCGGGCCACGACTGACTGAAATGTGATGGTTTTTCTGCTTTTATAGAGTTTGAGGGAAAAGCAAAGCCCACTTGATTTTAGGATTTTAAAAAGGAGTAAAGAAAGCATACTATTTTTGCTCCTTTTTTGATTTAAACAGAGCTGGTCACTTTTTTTTAAGTAAGAAGGAGACCTTGCCACACTTAAAGTTGATAAAATTAGATTTCTTATCCAATATGTTTGAAAGAAGGATTCCAGAAGAGTAGCTATAAAAATAAAATCAAGGGTAGAATTTCGAAGTTAGATATATAAACCTCCCTAAACCTCTTAGTTTTAATACCACATTTATTTAGTTTTAGCTTTTAAATTCATTTAAAATGAAAAACTTGATGTTGAATGTTGAAATCGGTCTTATACGGACATATATGGCAGGAATAGCTATTTTTATCACAAAACCAAAGAGCAGAAGGCAGAAAATAAAAAATAGCAGTTATGACAACTTTTTTATGACTGCAGCCGAAAGTGCATTTGCTTTTTATGGCCGAGTGGGTACTAAAAAAAAAACCATGATATTATATATTATTATATTATTATTATTATATTTCCTATTTATCCTAAGAAGAAGAAGGCTACTTGATTTTTGGGATTTTAAAATTTTCGTAAGACAGCCTACTATTTTTTTGTTGTACAATACTAATTAGTAAGACCCTTTGGCAGACCTATGGCAGCTTTTTAAAAATAAAAAAATATTAAGGAACCTTTATTAAATATAGCTATGATTTATGTTTTCTTGTTAAATTTCAAATACCCTCTGAAAGGGTATAAAAACCCAAAAATTGTAACAATTAAAATTTTAGCCAGAAACAATGAGAGCCTCGAACGTCGAAGAATGAAGAACGAAAATGCGGGCCGCAGCTTTGGCCGACATTCCTGCTGGATTTGGATATATAATATATACATCATCAAGTACACACACAGCTATATATATCCTTTATATATAGACTCATACAGCTGGGGCACCACCAAAAAGCAGACTCCCAGGACCCGCGGCAACTGCATAAAATATGCCACCAAAGGCAGCAACCGGCTAGAAAAACGAAGGATATAATAATAAAAATAAAATAAAAAAGAAAATATAAGAAAATATACATATTTTTCAGCAAAGAGCCGCAGAAAAGAGACCCATATCGATGGATGAGAGGAAGCAGTAGCGGGGCTAAAGTTCCAGGGGCGTCGCCAAAGGGAGAGGGGTGGGGTGTGGAAGCTGCGAAATTTGTGCAGCGCACCAAAACAACGTGCAAAATTTATGGGGCATCTTTTGCCGAAAAATTCAGTGTAGGGGAGGGGAGGGGTGCAGGGATGCAGGGTAGTAGGTTGGTAGAAGGGGTAAGTGTGGCAAGGTGGCAGCAGGCCATTCGGGCGCCAGTTGGGCAATTGTGTGTGCAATGAGATGTGAGCTGAGCGGTGGGCCATGGTCACACTGGCCCATTATTATGGGAGTTATTTTTAAGAATTTTTAAACTTTAAATTTATGTTTTTAAAAGCTAAAACAAAATATTTTAAGAATCTATAAGAATGTTGAATAATATGATAAATAAAATAAAAATATATATTTAATTATTTTCTATTATTTTATTAGAAACTCCCTTATCCCTTATTGTTACCATTTTTATGGTTTTTTTTTTTTTGCTTGTCACTTCCGGTTGCCCAGCCCTGGTCCGGCACTTTTGGCCCACTTTTTGCCCCACAGACTGGCCCGCCAAAGAGAGTGTGAAATATGGCCGACACTTGGAAGTTGGCCTTCGATTTTTCATAACAACTGCATATTTATATGGCCAGCCAGCCAGCCAGCCAGTCAGGCAGCCTCACTTTCATCTCGCTGGAGAGACTGGGCAAGGGATTATGCAAGACCACTTTCTTCTGAAAATATTCCTAAAATATTCCTCACTGGAATCTCTTAAACTTAATAAATGCAATTAAATTTCAATTTATTTCGTTATTAAATCAGATTCAATTGAAGGACCTTTTGAGAGAGACAATTCTTTGGTAATTAGATGGCTCGTATGGAAATTAAGGTTGTGGCAACATCTGTTGAAAGTGAGGCAACAACATCTTCTCCTCTATTTAGCTCTTTTTGTCTATATGTGTGTGTTGGGAGTTTATTTATGTATGTATGTGTGTTTGGGTGGCCTCAATTTCCAGAATTTCCCCGGGTGCAACTGCAGAAGCTCTCCACTTGCCACTCCAATTCGTACTCCTGCCTCCTGCCCCCCCCAGACTCTGACTCGGAGGCTTGCCTTTGCTCGTCCTCGTATTTGTCTGCTGCAAGCTGCATTTAAATGTGTGTCATGATGTTAATTTGCTGCACCGTCGGCTACAGCAGCCTACACTAAAAGAAATTCTTAAGAATTGAGATGAAAATTGAGCTTAATTCAAGATGATAGCTAGGGTAGGGCAGAAAAGTAACAAGAGGTACTTTCTATAGAATTCTATTATTCTATAATTTATTCTTTGAGATTTAAGATATCAGATTTATTCCATAAGAAGTTCTAGAAGATACCCGGTACTTAAGAGAAACTATGTAACAAGGGCTGTGTGATACCCAGTACTCACAACATGAGGGAAATGTTAAAGCAAAGACTGTATGATAACCGGTACTTAAGGCCCTAAACAGACATACATAGAAAAGAATGCTGTACGATATCCGGTAGTTGAGAGGTTAAGGGGAATAAATAATACTGAAAATACTAGAAAATAATACTAGAATATACTATGATTCTGACAAAAAACAGAAGCTAATACCACTAACCATACAACATATAGCCTACTCATTTCATACAACGGAAATGGACGCCAAAATGTCTTGCGACAGGCCCCAGCAGGCTCCAGAGAGCATCTTACTCTCTTTCTTTCGCTCTAAAAATACTAGAAAATAATACTAAAAGATATACTATAATATAGTATGTTTCTGCCAATAAATAGAAGCTAATATTTTATGATCCTCTACTTAGAGTTTTTATAGAGCTATAATCTGAAAAAAAGTAAACAAATGCTTCGAGATACCCATTACTTTTCTTTTGAGACAAAAACATATATATACGAAAGCAATATGATACCCGTTACTTCAGGGTGCTATTTGTAATACAGAAGATGCTATTTTCGATTTTTAAATACATGATTAATACTGATAGAGACTATATAACTAGGGATCTAGATAAAGCACTATAGAGCTGGAAACTACAGATATAGAGACTTTATATATAGAAACTTTTTAGAAAAAAATTGTAGAAAGACTATAGAGATAGAGCCACTAGAGATATATGTAGATACTATAGATATAGAGTCTGTGGAGATGAAGACTTCTTGGAAAGAGACTTTATATAGAAATAATATAAAGATCAAGACTTTAAAATAGAGCCTTTAGAGAAAGAGACTTTATGGATAGATGCTTAATATATTGGATCTATAGAGATACAGGACTTATAGATAGAATAAATAAAGATAGAATGACACTAAAGAAATCGAGACTTTGAAATAGAGAGAACTAGAGAGAAAATGGATATAGACCCTACATACATGGAGACTACATTTGTATATAGAAACTTTATAGATAGAATTTTTAGAAATAGAGCCTATAGAGATAAGATAGATGGCCTCTTCAAGAGCAGGTTTATTTAAAAGCCTATTCATAATTTATAAACTTTATACTAACTCATACATACATACATACAGATCTACCAAACTATAAAGAATTTATTTATCCAAGCTGTACAAGTACCGGATATCATATATTCTGACTCAGTCACATTCAGAATCAGTCATTAGTCATAGCATTTACTTATTCCACTTCCTAGTCTATAAACTAGACTTCCCTTTGAATAATAATAAGAATTTGAAGAATAATTTCCCTTTGAAATAGTAAAACCATTTCAAACCAATAAGACACTTTCCTCAGTGTACCTGCTGTTACCAAGGGCCAGCTGACTTCGTCTCAGCCAGCTGCAAAGGATGAAAATTGGGAAAATGAGTGCTGAAGGGTTTTCGTAATTTTTTTTTTTTTTTTGCTCGGACGAGTGTTTTTTGGTTTCAGGAGGAGGCAGTTGCAAGTTGAAACCGAAGCGGAGAGGAGGAGTGGCGGAAGAGTGGCGACACTTTGACTGCAACTGCGACAGGCGGCCTGTCGTCATTCTGTCTCAGAATTACAGACAGACAGAGAAAGAGATAGGGCAAGAGAGAGAAGGGAAAAAAGTCCTGCAGACCAAAAAAGACAGTTGGCAGGCAGTTGGCAACCGAAACTGTAACTGCAAACTGCAACTGCCACTGCCACTGCCACTGCAACTGCAACTGCAACGGCAGCTAAAAATGCAAGCTGCAGACTGAAAATGAAAATGAAACTGGCCAGAAATGGATTTTTTTTTGGCCAAAAACAAGGCTTCTTTAGACCACCAGCATTTGTCAAAGTCGTTAGAAAAACATGAAAATAAATTCAAGACTCAGAACAAAGACACTGAGGGAAATATTTAGCTTAGAACTTCCTTAAGTTTTTATTTAATATTTTAATTAGTAACTTTATTTTTTTTAAGTGCCTTGAAATGATTTACAGTTACTAATTTGCCAAGTTTCGCAGCCATAAGTTTGCGGCTAAGATTTTTTGAAATTTATGGCCAAAATAAATGAAAGTTTTGTAAACTTTTTTATACATACATATATGTATGTATGTATGTATGTAAGCCATTAAAATTAATTGAATTTTTATTTGAATCGGCCACGCCCACTGACACTAATGCAACAAAATTGAAGCAGCTGCCACAGTGGAAGTGTGTCCTTGAGGGCTCACACACAGGACTCTGGCTCTGGTATGGCCCAAAGGCTTCAGAAAAACATTGTAGTGCCGCCACCCCCAACCCCTTTTCCTTTTTATGGCCGCCAGAGTTGCAAGTTTTCCTTTTTTTTGGCAACTGCTGCAACATGTGACGTCACAAAAATAGCATATATGTTGAAGTTGGTATTATCCGGGCAAAGGGGGGGGGATAAGGGTATCTGAGGGAGAAATGTGTAAATTGCTGGTGCATTTTGGGCATGTTTAATGTAATTACCAGAAGGCTTTCAGAGGCACAACAACACACACACACAGAGACACACACACACACACTCGCATCAAAGTCATGGGTTTTTATTTTTTTTTTTGCTTTTTTTGGGTAACTGCCTTTTGGCATTCCGCCAAAAATATCATTCTATAAAATACGAGTTTAAGCGCAAGCACACAAAAGTCCAATAAAAAACTTCGTTTTCCCCAAAAAAATAAAAGAAAATTGCTGAAAATCAGTAAGAACTCTCTCTTTTTTTTTTTTGGGAGGGAGGTCGGGTGGCGTAGAGGGTGGACCTGATATCCTGACAGGCTGGCCGACTGGCGCCCTGCACTTTGTACAAAATAATATTTGCTCTTTTCTACTTTTGGCATTTTTCATAGCCTACAACTCAATGGATTGTTTTTTTGTTTCAACACAGATACAAATGCAGATTTACAGATACAAAGATACAGATACTCAGATACTCAGATCCACAGATCCACAGATACATAGATACAAAACAAACTTTGCATTTGGGAGTGCCTTTAAAGGATGTTAGTTTTTTTTGTATTTTTAAGCCAGACTTTAAATTTAGTTACAATTTTGGTATTTGGTACACTTTTGGTATTTTTTGTATTTATTTGCATTGCAAAAAATTGGTGATACGTTGAATATAAATAAGGGGGCTACATATAAAGATATGTAGCTTAATATTTTCAAGAAAAGATAAAGAAAATATAGGAATTATAGATTAAGGTATAGTTCATATAATTCCTTATAATTTAGACCCTATTTTAACCTTGTTTTCTTTATTTAAAGTTGAAAGTTCTTTAAATAAAAAATTCGTTTCTTAAGAAGAGGCTTAAAGGCTTAAGAATGTGTTTACTATTTAATCCCTATTTCTTCTAAATTATTATTTTAATATTGTACGTGTATATTATAGCATATACTTCGTAAGCACACGAAGTTTCCTCTATAACTCTAATATGTAATCCCTATTTTAACCTTATTTTATTATATCTAGAATTAGAATTAATAAGGTTTTTAGCTTTTAAGGCTGGAGGGACAGAAAAGATTTTATCTTTTCTGATAAAATAATTATCTTAAAATTTATATTATATTTTATATGCTTCATTTAGTTATAAAGTTCTTTTCTGATAAAATAATTATCTTAAAATTTATATTATATTTTATATGCTTCATTTAGTTATAAAGTTAGAATTTATCAAGTATGTATTTCAAAAAGAGATCTGTTTCTAAAGAAAAGAAGATGTTTAAAGAGAATGGCTCTATATATTGTAGGTCTATAATAATTCTTTATACCCTTTATGTTTTTCTTCTAAGTAATTATGATAGTTTTATATAAATGTTGTCATATATTTTATAATAAAACCTCTATGTCTCTATAATTTACCCTCTATTTCAAGCTTTAATTTAATAAAAGTTAGAATTAATCCGGTTTTCAAGAAGAGGAGATTCATATAATTTTAAACAATTACTATTTTTTATTTAAACCTCAAAGCTTAAACCTTATTTAAAGTTTGAAACTCTACTGTCTTCTAAACCCAATACTTCCCTTTTCAAGGCTTATTTTTTTTTTGTTCAAAAATTTTCAATAAATATTTATTAAATGGAGAATGGAATGGAGATATTCCTTCCATTTTATACTAAATTTCCGGCTTGCTGTTTTTGGTCGAATGTTGAAATTATTTATTTACAACAATGCCACCACATACACCCATCCCCTCACCCTCTCCCTCTCACTTCCTCTAAAAAAAATACCAAAAGTTTCGCTTCTTTGGCTTTCTTGGCTTCCTTCTAGACTCGTATATGTGCTACTCCTTGTATATATATATATATATATCTTTTTTTTTTTTGTTGAGCTGTCTCTTCTTTGGCGTCGCCATCGCCATCACCGTCGTCTCCTTGCCATATCCTTGGCGTATCCTTTGCGCCCCGCCCTTCGTTATCCTGTCGCTGCTGCTGTCGCTGTCAAGTGCAACACGAAATGCTCAACTCAAAGTCCTCCGTGCGCTTCGTTCTTGATTTAGTTTACTTTAGTCACGTTTATTGCACTTTTAGAACAGATATCTTTACTCCCCAGTTCCCAGTTCCCAGTTCCTCTTCTCTCTCTTCTCTTTTCTCTTCTTCATTTCCTTTTATTTCCTTGGTTCCCTTTCCCAGGCAGTTCGAGTGCCCGGAGTTCGAGTTCAAGTGGGGCAGGGCAGGACTAGGTTGGGCAGGTGGTGTTGCAGGTGTTGCAGCCAGAGTGCCAGCTGTGGGGCATCTCGTTAAACGAATCTTTTAGGCCCTCTGAGCTCTTATTTATCCACACAAACACACACACACACACATACTACATATATATCTTTATATTTTTATACCCTTGCAGAGGGTATTATAATTTTGTCCAAAAGTGTGCAACGCAGTGAAGGAGACATCTCCGACCCTATAAAGTATATATATTCTTGATCAGGATCACCTCCTGAGTTGATATGAGCATGTCCGTCTGTCCGTCTGTCCGTCTGTCTGTCTGTCTGTTTCTACGCGAACTAGTCTCTCAGTTTTAAAGCTATCGACTTGAAACTTTGCACACACCCTTCTTTCCTTTGCACGCAGTATATAAGTCGGAACGGCCCGGATCGGCCGACTATATCCTATAGCTGCCATATAACTGATTGATCGGAAATGGTATAACTTCGGTGTTTTTAGAGTTAGAGAGTTCAAATTTGATATGAGAGCTATTTTTGGCAAAATAATATGACATGCCAAATTTCATAAGGATCGGCCGACTATATCCTATAGCTGCCATATAACTGAACGATCGGAAATGACCCAACTTTCGTGTTTTTGAAGATAGAAAGCTGGAACTTAGTACAGATTTAATTCTTGGTCAGTTGATCCAACCTACCAAATTTCATTAGGATCGGCCGACTATATCCCATAGCTGCCATATAACTGAACGATCGGAAATGGTATTTGGTAGAAATATCAACTTTCGTATTTTTGAAGATAGAAGTTTGGGACTTTTTTTAGATTTTGTATTGTAATAAATTGGATTATATATTCCTATTCCCATAAGGATCGGCCAACTATATCCGATGTTTGCGATATATATCCGGTTTTAACTGCAAGGGTATATAAACTTCGGCTCCGCCCGAAGTTAGCTTTCCTTTCTTGTTATTATTTTATTTACTTTTGTGTGGAGCCCCCCCCCCCCAAAAAAAAAGGGGGGCAGCAGAGACAGACACCAGCAATGCTTAGGGAATAGGCTTTATAGGTTCAGGGTTTATAAAAGGATTTTAAGAGAAAACTTTGTTCGTTTTTTACTTAATTTTTTCTCATTTAAGTTTAAGTAAAGAAATATAAAAGGGGTTACCTCAAGATGAGTCTAAGATATATGGGCTTTAATTTGTTTTTTAAATAATTGGCCCACAAAAAACCCTTTCCCAAGGTTTTTTTCTACAAAATTTTCAAAAAAAAAATGGGAAACATGTTTTGGGCTCTAATTTTGAGGAAAAACTGTAGGAAATCAATCCAAAAATCTTTCAAGGTATTGCGCTTGAAAATCTGATACAAATTGGCTGAGATATAGCTATAGGAATGGGCCATTATGGGCCAATGGGGAATATCTTGGAATTCGCAAGGAGGTCTCTTTAAAAAAAAAATTGAAAAAAAAATTATTTTGTGGTAGATTTTGCTGCAGATTATTCAAGAATTGAACCATAAATGGCTTAAGGTTTAAGGCTTAGAAATCGAACCGGAAATAGCCGAGATATAGCTATGGCTATGGTCCAGCCCCGTGCTTTAAAAGGAAATTCCCCACAAAATGTAATAAAATATTTCTATTAAATACTACAAATACTTTCAACATAAAGTTTTAAAGCAGAATATTAAAGAATCGAACCACAAATACCACTTAAATATCAGGCAAGAATTGTCTAAGATATAGCCACGGCTATGAGCCATTAGGCAACAAATGGAGAAGTCCCAGATGGAGAAATTTTAAAAAATATTTTAATAAATATTTTAAAAATATTAAATAATCCAATTTTAATGTAGAATAGTAGAAATAAGGTATTCCACTAGACAATCGCATAAAAATTAGTCTAAGATATACCAACAAGAGACAGGAAAAGGACTTAATGGGCTAAAAGGGTAGTGAACATTAAGGAAAAGTCCTAAGAGGACTTACGAGGAATAACGAGGAAAAGTCCTAAAAGTGTCATCTTTCAGATTCTTTTTGGGCCAAAATTGTAGAATATTTTAAAACCTTATCAAATAAAATCAAAAGGTTTTAGTTAAGTCACAAAATGACAGTCATACCCGTATCCATCGAGGGAGTTTCGCTGCAATTGCTGCTCCCGAAGCTGCAACTTCCGCTCGGCGATCTTCTTCTGCTCCTCCTTCTGTTCGAGTTGCTCCTTTTGGTGTTGTTGTTGCTGTTGCTGCTTCTTCCGGTGCTGGCGGTCCTCACCGAGGCCATATAATCCGGCTACGGCTGCCATGCCCTAGATAGCGTCTAGAGATCCTCCCAACTAGGCACTCTCTCAGGCTACACCGTCCGGATAACACTTGTCCGGCGGAATTATTTTTTTTTTTTTGTTGGTTCTTAACTGGTTATGTTGTTGTTGTTGTTGTTGTTGTTGCTCTGTCATGGATCGATTCCCCGATTGGCCCCGATTGCCATACGATCATTGTCACAAATATATTCATTTTTATTCGAAAACTTTTAAGCAATTTGTTGAACATTTTCTCGAATCACTCGTACATTTTGGGGAGATCTTTTTTGGTTTCAAAAATGGGGTTTTTTTTTAAATAAATAATAGGAGGCACTTTTCTTTAAACACTTTTGTTTTTTAAAGAAATATTTAATATTTGAATATTTAAAAAATGTTTAAAAAAAATCCCTAAAAACCTCAATTTAATCACAAAAACTTGCTCATTTTTTTCTTCTTTTTCTTTAGAGTCCTTGTGTTATTGTTTTCTTGAATATTTCTCTCAGTGTATCGCTTATAGTCTGGTAAATCAATTAGCTACTGCCTGCCCCGCCCCGCCCCGTCCACCCGCCCACTTCCTTTGCCAGAACTGAGGCTTATGTAACCATTGCGTAATGCCAGCCATAATTGCATCGCTGTTGGTTCGCCTTTGTTGTTGCTTGTTTAGCTTGAAGCACATTGCTGGGGAAAAGTAAACAAAAAACAGCACCACCCCCTCTACCCCCAGAGTGGGTGTAGTCCGCCCCCCCTCCCCTCTCATGCCATCCCCCACCATAGTTAAGGAAAGTGAATCACATCAAATCGAATCGAATTGAATCGAATCGAAATCAAACACAAAGCTGGCTTTTGCGTCGCATGTGGCATGTGGCATGTAGCATGTGGCATGTTCAATGCGCCATTATCTATTATCAAAATGGATTTCGGCCCACCACCACCACCTGTCTGCCTTAATAAATTATGCCTCTGTTTGGCTCGAGAGCCAAAATCCCCGATTCCCCCGAAATTATTTGCCAAGAAGAGACTAATTAGGGGATTTAAGTTGGGCTAATTGTTTGAGTTGGCAGTTAAGGGGGGGTATCCATGTATATTGGGGTTTTATTTAAAATGAATTGAATATTTTACAAGAGTTTTTAAAGGCTCTAAAGAGTCTTGAAGTTTTTAATTTAAACTTTACATTCAAGTCTTAAGAAAGTGCTTTCTATTCGAAAAAGTACTCTCTTTTCATGGAACTACTACTATACTATATGATACCTGGTACTACTGTATATTTATAGAAGAACAGGATGAATTGGAAGATATCTGGTAATACTCTTCATTCTTAGAAGTAGACCATGTTTATGATATATACTCTTTATCTCTATTCATAAAGGAGTACAGTCTATCATATAGACAAGACTATATCGTACCCGGTACTATTCCGGTATAAATATTAAAAAGTAGACTATATGATACCAGGTACTACACACTTTTCATACGAGGAGACTATATAATAGCTGTTATTACTCTCTGTTCGAAAAAGAAGACTACTATATGATAGGTGTTACTGCTGTCTATTTGAAAATGTAAGCTATAAGATACCAGGTACAGCAACTGTTCTCATTTTAGCTTATAGAAGAAGACTATAAGATAGCAGTTACTACTCCCATTTTACCGAAATGTAATATATGATAGTTGGTACTACTCTTTACTTAATAGAAGTAGAGTATAAGATGACAAAATGGAAGACTAATTAGGCTATATGATACCTGATACTACTCTTCATCCATAGAAATAGACCTTAATACGTAGAATTATTCCCTATTCATCGAAGTAGACTATACCACTGTTGGGACTCCTCTGTTTTTTATGGAAATAGACTATATAATACCCGTTACTAATTTATATTTATAGAAAAAGACTATAAGGTAACAGGTGCTACTCTCAATTAATAGTAGTAATATATACTAATCCTGGTTATACACTGTATTCCTAAAAGAAGACAATATAAGACTAGAAAGAAGACTGTATGATACCTGGTACTACTCTCTACTGATAGAAGGAGACTATAAGATACCAGGTACTACTATTTATTCTAAAAAGAAGACTATATGCTATGTAATACTACAATAATGATACTTCATATATTTAAAAAAGAAGACCAAGTAGGGTATATGATACCTGGTACTATTCTGTATTCATAAAAGTGACACCTGTTTCAATACAGTATTCAGTATTCTGTAAATATATTATAGATGGTACCACTCTCCATTTAAATAAGTAGACTTGGAGGTCCAGATATCTTGCAATCTATTCTTACTATTCTATCTTTTCTATTAGAATAGTATTATTAAAAGTACTGGGTATAACTACCTCCGAGCACCGATACACCCTCCGTATTTTATTACCCTTCTCGTGCTAAATGCCAGCCCCAAAAGCGAGACCATTTCGCAGCCAATTAGCTCTCATCTCCATCTCATCCAACTAAGAGATGCCAAATTGCAGTTTTGTGACTGAAGCGGCATTTAATAAGCCAAAAGGGGCTAAGAACCCGTCTAGCTGGCCAGCTAGTTCGGACCTGGCCAGGAAAGGAGGCTTAAATCAGCTTGGGAAATTGCTTCCGTGTTGAAATTGAGTTAACAATGCTGGCTGGTGGCTGGTGGCTCATGGCTCGTACCTCGGGTCTCAGGTGTTGAAAGTGCGGGCCAGACAGAGAAAGAAATCCCCATTGATATTAAAAACAAGAGCACTGAAAAGAGATGGCACTACATAGAGAGAAAGAGATAGAGAAAGAGACTCAATGGTTGGGTTTTTATTGATTTATGCGCCCTCGCATCACGTATACGCCTCGTGTTGCTTTTGCTTTTGCTTTTCAGCACTAATCTCGTTCAGCTGGTGGCTCAATAGGGTGGGGGGGGGGAAGGGGTGAAGAGAGGGGGGAGAGGGGGTGTGGTGCAACAGTGGCCATTAAGTGACAGTTGCCCGGCTGCACAGCACAGGCTTAAAATGCAATGCCAAACACTTGCGTTGACGTTGACGTTCATGTAAGCGCATTAACTCATACAGCCATCAGGGGGAGGGGGGCGAGAGGGACAGGGACAGGGACCCTACAGGGTAACTGTAATGGAGAGCCATAGGCCTCGACCATCAAGCACCACCAAGGTCAGGGCCAGTGTGAGCTCCCATTGCGTACTGGGGAGGGACAAGTCCATTGGCCATTCAATTATGTCTCTCCACGAACCGAAGACTTGAAGACTTGAAGCCACCTCACTGCCTCAAAGACTGTATTCCACAGATAAAAAGGGGGTTAGGGGGGGTTGTTAAGGGGGTGAATTGGTAGAAAAAAACAACAGAAAACCATATTGAGGGGGAGGCCCTTGAGTGATGCATCAGAACAAATCGAAGAGGTCTCGGTAATTGTATTTGTAATTGAAGAAAAGTGTCTGTGAGATTAAAGGGTAAAGGTTACAGGTTTTTCATCTCATATGGTAGGTGGTATGGGGTATGGGATATCGGGGATAGGATGTATAGGATGTATGGCTTATGAGGTATAGATCATCTAGGTTCTATCTATTTCAGTTAAGAACCACTTTCAGAAGGGTTTAGTATCAAAAAATATCCAGAATAAAGAGATATATATTAGGGGCTATAAGGTTTAGATTCTATATGCTATATGGCTTATAAAGTATAGATCATCTAAGTTCTAGTTATTCCAGTTAGGAACTACTTTCAGAAGAGTTTACCTTTTTATATAAGAACTTATAGGAAGTGATATAAGAAATCGATATAGGGATATATGTCAATGGGATCAATTAAGGTTAAAATGGTACTGCATATGGGTTTTTTCTATATTCTATAAGAATGCTATCTGGTGTATATAGTGTAGATCATATAGGACCTAGGCATCTAAGGCCTAATTATATAATATGGTTTTTGGAAGGATTATAATCTAGTTTAAAACGATCTTTATTCTTAAAACCCATCAAGTGAATATCAAGACCTCAAATTATAGCCTATTCTGGTCCGGTAGAAAAGGATGTAGGTTTATAGGTTTATAGATTATAGGTTATATAGATTTAGGTTTGTTTTTCTGGTTTATATATCAGCTATAATCTAAAAAGATCTGGTAAGTCCTTAGAAGAATATGACTCTACTCATAAGTAGGATAAAAACGGAACGATTTCGGAAGGATATACAACCTTTAGAAGGCCCTATAACCATAAACCATCAAGAGTGAAAATAGAAAGGAATAAAGGTTCCAGATATTGTTTCAATAAGAATGCTATCTCATAAAGTATATATCATGAAGGATTTAATCATATTCCTATTGATATTTTGATATTTTGATATTTTGATCTATTTATAGTTCTGGGAAGTCCTTGGAAGGATTACCCTCTAGTTGTAGAAGACCTTCTACCCATAACCCATCGAAATGAAAATCAAGACCTCAAATCAGACCTCAAACCGTGTCTGTTATTTGTGATTCGAATGCACATCCTGATTATTATTAATACGAAGCCTTGAAGAGGTCCTCCTCCAGGACTAGCTTTATAGAGTTGACCTCCCGAAACCCCCCCTCTGAAACCCATTCAACTCATTATTAAATTAGAATCAACTAAATTAAATGAGAGAGATGGGTGGCTGGTTGGTTGGCCTGGCTGGTACGTGTGTGTCTGAGTGGGTGGGTTTGGAGGTGTGTGTGTGTGTGTGTGCGCGTTGAAGCGCATCCTGGGCAACCACACAGACCCCCCCCCCCGCTGAGGCCACCTCCCGCCCCTGAGCTCCACCTCCTCCTTTGCCTTTAATTGAGTTGCGCGCTAATTTGAAAGCAATAAAACAAAGCCAGGCTGGAAATGGGGAGCGAGAGTGGGGAATGAGGTTTTTGGTCGGCTAGCTATATGTTACCTGTTAGGTAATCCTACCAACCAACCACTCCCCCACTCCACCCCCCTTTGAAGCAAACCCGCATAATGCGTATTTAATGCACTTCCAGCATCCTTTTACGAATTCCCCGGACATTTTGCGCTTTTTTGGACAAAAACGGGTTAAGTGAGATTTAGATTTTGGCTCTAACTCTGGCTCTTGTGGCTCATAATGTCAATATTAAAAGCCCAAAATGATTACCAAATTGAAACTGAAAATAGTCATCCGAAATGGGTTAAGATATTCCAAACAAGATAGTCTCAACATAAATCCAAAATTGACAAAATAAATAATTCAAACTAATGACAAGAAATTCTTCAGGGGCTTGCCTTTCCATCTCTATCTATCTCTATTTCTATCTCTATCTCTTTCTTTGTAGCTTTATTTATATATACATATATATATGTGGCAGCTTAGATGTGGCAGCTTCCCGTGGCTCCCCACGGTGCCATAAACATTTCCAAACGCTTCGCTTTCGCTCGGTTTATGCACACAAATTATTGTTTTATGCACACAGGGACACCCCCTCAACCCACCAAAAAAAGGGGTTTTTCATAGAATGGAGGATCTAGGGGGGGTGGTGGTATTGGCTGTTTAATCTCCACTTTAGCCAAAACAAGGCGGGGGGAGCGGGAGGAGACCAGGCTGTGGTTGCGTTTCAGTTTGCCTTCCACTCGGCTCAGAGTACACGGTTTGATTGATTTGTCAGGAGATGCGGCACAAGATGCACTGAGAAAAAATAGCCAAGCTTTGGTTTTTGGAAATATTTTAATTATTTTTTACTAAAAACTGTTTAAAGTATTTTTTTGTGAAAAATGTAATTAAAATAACTCGATTTTTAAAGGTCTTATGAAGTTTTGAAGTTAAGATTCTGGTTTTTTGAAGAAATGGAATATTTTTTAAAGATTAAAAATATAAACTTTAAAAATACGTAGGTTTAAGTTAAAAATCGATGAAATATTTATTTAAATATTTAAGCTTCAAGTATAAGTAATTTTCCAAAAAAAAAATAATATTAATAGTAAGCAAAATAATATTTCTAAAAAAGGTTTAATGACAATTAAGTAAAAAATAGACATTATTTTTAGAAGCTCTGATTAAATATTTATTTAGGAGCGCTATTTTATATTTAAAGAAAAGTCTAAAAATTTTTAAAAATTCATCTTAAAAGTTTCTTGATTTTTAAAGCTTCTTAATTGTTTTTTTTTAGTTTTTTTTCAGTGTAATTCCGAGTAAATGATGGCCATATGCCCACATATGTGCAATGAGCCGCCGAGTGGCGAAATGTGGGAGTAACCGACTAACTGGGTAACGCGGTAACCGTGTTGCAAGACCGTGTTGCAAGAGCGTGCCCCAAAAGCGTTTTTGCATCGCCATGGCCCGTGGCATTGACATGGGGCAGAGGCAGAACTAAAACCAGAGGCAGGGCTAAACGAAAAGCATTTACCCCGAAAGCAAATACAAAATTTATCGATTACTAAATGACAGCGGAAATGCCAATGAGAAAGGTTGGGGCCACAAAAACACGGAAAAGGGAATTAGAATTTCGATACAAAGGGGCATGAGGCATGGGGCATGAGGCATGTTGAACGGGAACAACAAATTGGAAATGACAGACAAGCGCCGACAAAATATCACAACTGACTTTCTTTACAAGAAAAAAAAAAAAAATAGAAAAAAAAAGGAATAATTTGATGGGTTTTAGGGAGAGAGGGGTGGTGAGGAGGGGGGGCGAGGGGAAAGTGTGCGTGCGTGCCTGGTCATTCCCCCCAGGACACCCATTCCCCCACCTCTATCATTTAGTGAGTAAACACAAAATATATACTATTTTTTTTTGTTGAAAAAATACCGCTTTACAACACTGGTGAAAAAAAACCATTCACTCTTTAAAATTGAAGTGGCATTAATTTTATGAAAATAATTGCCAGAGTTGTCAGAGTCCCTAAAATTGAAATTCTTTATGCAAATTCCATGCCATCCTGGCCATCCTGTGCCTCGTTTTTCGGCCAAAAAATACTAAATAAATGAACATGTTTGAACAGGTCGATGCCGATATGCAAACATATCGTTGTTTATTTTTGGTTCATAAATGTGCATTTTTAGTTTTTTTGCAAATTAAAATGGAAATATATAAATATTCTTTAATAAAAACCAATCAACTTTAAAGGCAATTGTTTTTCAAACAAAATAATTGTCAACATAGCCCATAGCCTCGAAAAAAGGCCAATCAAGCATTAAAATGGCCACAAAAGCATTATCAGCTAATTTCCCATGTTAACCTCTCACTTTTCCACTTTTCCGCACATTTTCACTTCACTTGAGAGTCTCTTTCTTTTTTTGGAGAAATTGCAAAGGTTGTCAAAGTTGAAATTCTGCTAGCTGGGCTTTTGGCTTGTGGCTTTCAGCCTTCCTGGCTTTATGGTCAAAAAAATGCATAAGTGTGTGTGTGTGTGAAAAGCTAACATGGCTAAAGATAATTGACATACATATATGTATGGGTTGACCACAAGGCATACAGAGAGAAAGAAAAACTAATATAAATTGAAAGACATGTTTAGACATGTTTAGACTTGTTTGGACATGATTTGGATTTGAAATCAATTATCTTTTTTAATTAAATCTCTATTTATTTAACCGCAGGGCCTATGATTTCACAATTAATTTACAATTACTTCGATTTAGCCCGCAAAAGTATGCTATGGTTTTTTTTTTCCTTTCGTCCTGCCACACAAATTCTGAGTGTGTGTTTGTGTGTGTTTGTTATTTTTGGCCTGCTAATACCATTAAAACTTTTTGTCTAACATAACCAAAAAGCCAGCACCAACAACTGCCACCAGAAGCGGCAAGCCAGGGCGGGGCAATCGCAAAACCCCCAGCAAGGACTCTCCAGCAAGGACTCTCCAGCAAGGAGCAAAGCAATTAAGTTTTCCAACAGTAGGAAAAGTGTCAAGACTGGGCTGTTACTGCTTAGGAGAGTTGGTAATGGGGAGAGTTTGTAATTTCTTTAAATTAATAAAGAACACTAGGCGTATGAGTGATATTTTTGTTCCAGATTACGCATACGCCCTGGGGGTTTGAACTACTTTTTGTAGATTTCGTTGAAGGTTTTAAGACCTTATAAGCTTAGGGTAAAGGTTTATGATTTTTTTAAGAATACTAGGCGTATGAGTAATATTTTGGTAAGATATATTACTCATACGCCATGTAGTGCAAGCTTTTTTAAACGTTCTTTCCTTACTTTTAAGGATATTTAAGGAAAATCTAAGAATTTTTAACCAAATCCCCAGGTAACTAGCGTAATACCTACTAGGCGTATGAGTAATATTTAGAGAAAAATATCACTCATACGCCATGTATGATTTTTCAAATATTCTAAAAAAAAATACTCTTTCAATTCTAATAAATATTACAAGCTTAAACCCCTCAAAATGCCCAAAAAAGAACCTCAATTACCAAGCCTATAAGTAATATTTAACAAAATAATATTACCCATACGCCATGTTGTACAATTATTTGCAGTTACCCTTTAAAGATCCACTGGCAACTTTGTAGTCTCTCTAACTGCGGCATACCCCAGGTGGGTGAAACAACAGAAAACCAAAAAAAAAAACAAATGAGAGAAACATAAAGGATATATATAGTTTCTGCCCGAAAGTGAACAGGAAGCGCCAGAGGAAGAGGAACTAGTAACAATGTTGCTTGTTATTAACATTTATAGTTTCGTGTCGACTCGAGGTTGGGCTGCCCTCGTCCTCGCCTTCGTCCCGTCTCTGTTGCACGGTTAGTTAGGCGTCTATCTCCGTCCCTGTCTGGCAATTTGAAATTTGTAAACTAAAGCCAGTGGACTGACAATGTCTCGGCTTTGGCCAGAAAGTTCATTTTGGTAGGACATTGGTAGGACTGACTGGGCACGTGACTTTCAAACTTCACTGCCGAGGTGGCAGTGGCGCGTTCCATTTAATGAACTTTCTTTTTTTTTCTTTCTCTTTCTCTTTCTGTGGCAGGCAGTATGCAAATCGATGGAGAGGACACACGAAAATTAAGCTGCACTAAATTTAATTAGGCTAAGTGCAATCGAAATCAATGAGGCACAGGTTAAGCCGATAACCTTTGTGGGGGGGTCTTCTCGTTTTAATTAAGGATACAAAAGGTCCTTTTGCATTTCGTTTCTACTTCTCTTCTTCTACATATACATGCGTGTGTGTGTGTTCTAATTCCTTAACTGTGTGGTAGTATCGATTTTGCTTACCAAAAAAAAAAAAAGAGAAGCAAACGAAAGAAAGTTCCTTTGGTCAGGGCGTGTGTTGCACCTGGAACTAGAGGGAATTCACACACATACATCTATATATCAGAGGGTTAAAGCCTCGGCACAACACGATTTTTATAGACCCAAACGAGTAAGAGTGAGAGGGGGAATTGTATAATAAAAACCTGGCTAAAACGAGACACACGGCTAGGAAGCGAACGGCAGGCAGGCAGGGCGAGTCCTGACATTCGCGTATTTTTTTATGTTAATTTTTATTGCTCATTTTTACTGTTGCTACTTGTGGTTGCTCTTGCCACTTGGCACTTGCCACTGCCACTGCCACTGCTACTGGTACTTCCTACCATTTGAATTAATTTTATTTAATTTGTGATTGTTTTCAGCTCCGCTCTTCACATTGTTGGCTCTTCACTTCAGTTTGGCTTTTTTTTTTGGCCCAATTGTTTATTTATTTTTGCCCAATTTGGCTCTCGGCTTGTTATGGCCAAGTATTTATATAACCACTAAGAAAAGTCTATAATTTTCATTTAAATTTCTTAAGAAAAAGATTCAAGTCTTCATCATCATCATCATCATAGTCGTTGCTAATCGATTTCGAAAATGCTTTCGATTCGAAATTCTATTTAAGCATTAATGAAATTTTTCAACAGAAAATAGAGAAGGAAAAACCCAATGAAAAAACCCTGAGAAAAACCCAGACAAAGAAAGTAGAAAATGAGGAAAATGTGCGTGCCTTCTGCCATCGCCATCGCCATCGCCATCGCCTTCGAGTTTCAGCTTCAGTTGCTTGTTGGGGGTTTTTAGCGATTTTCTGCATGATTTCGCAAAGAATTTCGCACGATGTCGGCCAGCGGGCTTGGGGGCCAAAGCCTTTCCCTGATGGAGAAGTCGTACTCTCTAAATCCTAAAGCCTGCCTGCCTGCCCTGCCTGCCTGCCCTACCTTCATACCTTCCCAGCCGTCAAGTCGGGCATTAGAAGTTTCCGTTTTCAGATCACTTTTTAAGCCGGCACTTGGCCTAGGGGGTTTGGTTTTTGATTAAAGGGGGGTTTTATTTTACATTTTTTTTTTAGTTTTAAGGGTTAAAAAATTTATTAAAATATTGTTTAGAAATTGTAGATAAAGAATAGATCATATTTTTAGCTTGGTTTTCAATTTTTTTGGGGATTTAAAATTTCAGAAATAATATGCTTTGTAGAGACTTTACTGTAGAGACTTTACTGGAATTTCTTTATAAAATAAGGTCTTTAATAAATTATTTATTTTTAGAAACAAAAGTTTAATAAAAACTATCATAAGTTTAAGATTTCTTTTCCTATAAAATTTAAGAGCTTTCAATTTTTATTTTAACAAACAAAATTATTCAAAAACAAGACCTATTTTTCAAAGTTTTCTTAAACACTCTTGCACTCTAAGTACTAGTTTCTTTAAATATTAAGTAAAACTTTAGTTTTTTTAATAAAAAAAAATATATTTTAATAGCTTTAGATGTGTTTAAAAAAACACTTAAAACCTATGCCTAATTTTTAAAAATATTTCAATAAGAAAACCTGTTTTTAAACCTCATCTTAATGAAGATATCAGTTTCTACCTTTTTTGTAGCATACTTTTTAGGGCTTTTTTTTCAGAATATCTTTTTAAGAAGAAACCCCTCTAATTATTGAATTTTAATCCTTTCTCATAAAAATTCATAAAAAATAAAATAATTTAAAACCAAAAGAACCCTAAACTCCAAAAGCTTTTCATTTTTTTAGTGGTCCAGGGTATAGTAGCTTCGGGTTATGGTAGCTGCCAGTAAACTTGGCTGTTTATTGCCATTTTATTTTTATATTTTTATTCATTTTTTGTTGGATTTGGCTTTCACTTGAACTCCCAGCCACCCCAACCCCCCCCTCGCCCCTCATGCCTTACAATTGTTACAATTTTGTGCCGCTGCTGTTGCCGGCGGCATCTTTTGAAGGATTCGCTTACCCGCTGTGCGATGTCTGGCAGGATAATGCGAACAAGTGGATGAAAATGTTTGACACGGAACAACAAGGAGCAGCGGGAGCCAACTGCAGTTATCCCATCAGCAAATGCCGCTCCCCCGCGCCACCCTCAGACCATCACCCAACCCACAGAAACAGAACTCTGTGTATGCCGTGCTGTGGCCTCCTGTCTGCTTCTTCCTGCTGCTTCCGTTTCCGCTTTTTGTGCAGCAGAAGCAGCAGTAGAAGCAGCAGCTTGCTTCTTGTTTGGCCTTTGGGCGCAAATTTGAAAATAATTTACAATTACGTCACTGGTGCATATGCTTTATATAACTGGTATTTTTTTCTTCTTATATATATATATAATATTTTTGATATTTTATTTTGCAGCATGCGTATGCTTGACCTTCAGATTGGCTTCAGAAAGCCACCGCAGATCAATAAATGCCACCCGCCATTCTTTTTTGACTTTCTCTTCATTTTTTTGGTTTTTGTGAATTTTTTTTTTTATTTTTTTGTTATATTTCTGTTGCTTGTTGAGTCGTAAAAAGAATTACGCAAAAAGAAAGGGAGAAAAAAAGAAAACAAATAAAAGCGAGAGAGAGACGAGAGAAGCGGCAAAACGGAAAAATCAAATAAAACTGTGAAAAGCCGGGACCACAAAATGCACAAAAAAAAAAACAAGAAAAAACCTACAAAAAAAAAAAATGAAAAACGAGGAAGAAAATTTTCAGGAGGCTCTCACAAAATATTTGAATGTGTTTTTTGGGCAAGAGTGTGTGTGTGTGTGTGTGTGATTGTGTGTGTTTGCTGGCTATGTTTGTTTCAAATTAAAATCACGCAGCGCACGTGCAATCTACAAACACAAGCTCACACACACACATCTAAAGATATATGTATGTATGCGTTTCCACCTCACGGTAGCATATTAAAATGGCCGAAAACCCAAAAAAAAAAAAAAGAACGCCGCAGTGCGTAACTTTCTCCGCCTTTCTCCTAGTTTTTGGAGAAAGCAGCAGGCTTTCCACTGGCTAGAGATTCCAGACCAGGAATAATTTACAATAACCAGGCTCCAAATAAATGAAACACTTAAACAAAAAAAGACATGTTTGAACTTGTAAGAAAACATGTTTTAACATGTTTCAGAACAAGTTTAAACAGGTTTTTGATACCTAACCTAAAACTTTTAGCTAATATTTGCTATTTAAGCATTAAACAGATGCTTTACTAAAGCATATATTGTTTTAAATATTAAAATTATTAATAATTTAAGTTTAATTTAAAAACTAAAGCTTAGAACTACATTTTTAATAGCCTTAACCTCAAAAACCCTAATAAAAGCTATGAAAATCGAACTTTTTCTATTAAATTCCCCTCTAGACAAAGACATCTCACACTTTCTTTTAATTTCTAGGAATCTCTTACGAATTTTTTCTAAGTGTATGCATGTGTGCAGAAACCACAAAACATATGCGCATAAATATATATACATTTCTATATATAAATACATATATATATATAAAGCAATTGGGCCAAAACTAAATGGCCAAGACTGGCAGTAAGGACAACCAGAAAGGTGCCCCAATCTCTTCAAAGGAGGAAAGGAGCCATAAAAATGAAAAAAAGCCAAATATGTGGAAATCTTTCAATCAACGTTTTTTTCTGCATTTTCTTTTTGTTTTTTAGAGATACGAAAGTCAACACTTTCAAATCCACTCGATGAACAGGGAAAGCAGAGAAAGCCTTTCTTTGGCATTAGGAGAGCTTAGTAAGTATTTCCCACCAACGAACGGTAAGGGCCAAGAGGGTGGAGAAGGGAATGGTGAGGTGGTGATGTTGCAAGCCAAGAGGGATTTATTAGACGGAAGCCTATGTTGCCATAACCACTTAAAGGGACAGGGAAGGAGATCAAAAAGGGGGGAGTACTTCCAAAAAGGGGTTTAGCTTTTTTTAAATTATTTTGAATTATATTAGTAATTTTTTTTTATTATTTAATTTATTAAAAAACAAGGTCTAGGTAGTCCTTAGACTACGCCTCTGTTGGAGAGGAAATACTCGACGCTTTTACGATTTAAGCTTGAGCTGAGCCTACAAAAAAAAAAAAATAAAATAAGCGGGCAATGTGCGTGCAAATGGCCTCCAATCCATGCCACACACCCCCCTGCTCCCCTCAGCTGTGGCTCCAAAAAAAACAGAGGGGGGTTTGGAGGTTTTTGGAGGCCTCCTACTTGTATTCAACCACAAACTGCTTTTGTTTTATGATGTTTCACTTGCCAGTTGTTGCTCGAACTTCCTTAACCCAGCCACGCCCCCCAGTGCTCCCTAGTGCTGCCCCCCTTTGACCCCCTCCAGTTGCCACAGCTGCTTGCATGCAAAGTTCAATCAAAATAAATCAGTTGCCTAGAACATTATACAAAAGGCAAGTGTGACGGGGTGACGGGGTAGGCACACTGGCAGTGTAGGGTTAAGAGGGCTGTGGCAGCCCAAGTGGCTGGAGTGGATAAGGGTTAACAGTAGGCAGAGCTGTCGAGCCGTCACGGCAGAGCCGTCCCCCCCTTCAACTCTTCAAGTGCCCAATTAATTTTTGGCGTGTGCGACTCAAACTTGACTTAAATCGCCAATAAAATAAAAGAGAGTATAACTTTTAAAGAATTTAATATTGTTTTTAAAGTAAATATATCGAAATACAATAAATATTTAAATTTAAGACCATTTTAGTAAAGTGTTTTTGATTTAAAATCAAAAATTGGGTCAGATTGTACTCTATTTTGGCTTCAAGTTCTGCCACCGCCCCTAGACTCTCTTCTTTCTTTCTTTTTTTAGTATTTTTTTTTTTTTTTTTTGATGGCGCCAATGCGTCGTATGAGCAATTTTCCCAGTTTTCTCTTTTAGGCTCTTTTTTTGGCCACTTTGAGGCCACTACTGGCAACCGAAATGGAAATGGAAATGGAAAATGGCAATAGGAATTGAAGTTGCTTATGTAAGCACAACTCCCCTCCCTCTCTTTTGGGCTTTCTTATTTTCTATTTCTGTCTTGCTCTAACGGTTGGTTGCATGCCCCCCCATCCCGACTAGAGTGAAATATTAATTAACTCGACCTGCAGCTACGGCCTGAGGCTGCAAGAGGCCGGCTAGAGAGTGGGGGAGTACCCCACCTCAAGGCAAATTATGTTGGCCGTGTCCGGGTACGGCGAGGAGTACGGATACGGGGTGGTAGTCCGGTAGTGCATTAATTAAGGTAAACAAACACAGAGGGGATGCAAGAGACTGGGGGGGGACTGGGAGACTCTTGCAAGAGTCCTCTTTGGCAGAGTCTGTGTGCTAAGCCGATCTCGGCTCAGCTGGGCATCTAGTAGCCCCCGTCCATCGATGTCCAGTCATGTCCAGTCATGTTCCTGTCTGTCTTGTGTCTTGTCCTTTTCTTTGCGGAACGTGCATCGGCATGTCCTGTTCTTAAGCTCCTTTAAACACCTTTTAAGTGAAGTTTTTTATTTATTTTTTTTTTTGTTGTTTACTCTTTTATTTCCTTTGTTTTTTTTTGTTGTTTTCTTTACTTTTCAATTGTCGTGTGCGGCACGCACTAAACAACAACAACAACAAGAGTTACAATAACAACAACAAGGGCTAGCAAACACACACACAAACACACACACTGTAGCACTTGTAAAAAAAAAATTGAAGAAAAAAATTACTAAACGCGCGGCACGCAAATTTTTAACGATTAACGGGTTTTTCCAAAAAAAATATATATTTATTATTTTTTATAAAAAAAATACCAAAAAATATTAAAAGACTTGAATAATTATTTTGTGATTTTTTTTAATAAACTCACAAACTGAATGATTGACTAATTGAATGATTGACTAACTGAATGATTGACTAACTGAATGATTGATTGATTGACTAACTGACTAACTGACTGACTGACTGACTGACTGACCGACGACAGTCGCCGCCAAGCGCGGAACGCGTTGCACGATTACGTTGTGACGACGTGACTGCGACTGCGACGACTGAACCGAACGGTGGCGCTGCAAAAGTGTCCATCAGCCGCAGCAATGGCAGCAGCAAAAGCAGCCATAGCAGCAGCAGTAGCAGCAGGCAGGCAGCAGTCAGGCATATTCAGGCAGCAGCGCGCCAGCCATAGCGGCACGAAGGCCGCTGCCGAACTGTAACGAACCGAATCGCCGCCAGCCGAATGCCAAAACCGAAGCCTGTTCGGGCTACAATAACAAAACAAAAAACATATCGAATATGAAGAAGGGAAAAACAAGAAGAAAAAAAAAAGAAACAAAAACAAAATGCCGAAGCGAGCACGTGCGAGTTTACCGTTTGCTGCATTGGCCGCGGGATCGTGTGGAGTGATGGACGAAAAATAGGAGCATGGAGTATGGAGCATGGAGGAGGGAAAGAGAGCGAGCGAGTGAGCCAGCGAGAGTAGGTTGAAGTAAAAGACGTAGAACAGAGACAGAAAAGGAGATGGAGATGGAGACATGGCATGGAGTTTGGTGTTCCCAAAGCTGCACTGCTGCTGCTCCTGCTTGGCGCCTCTGCGTGTTGCGTGCTGTGTCCTGAGCCAGGCTATGCTACAGTGTATGTGTGTGTGTGTGTGTGGCAGGTACCGCTTGGCCAAAAAGGGGAGTAGTAGAGTGCAGGCCTGAAAACTGGGCAAAAGGCAAATAGTTTTAGTGCCACTTGGCACGAACACAGAGAGACCGAAAAGCAGGCCCAAAAGCCAAAAGTGTAGCCAGGGCGAACATGGCTAAGCAAAAGGGGAGCGGGGCAATAGCACTGGGACACACTGACTGGCGACACTCGGGCACCGGCCAATACAAAAAACACGAACCCGACGATGGGTCAAAGGGCGAGTGGGGGAGAGGGGCAGGGTTAAACAAAAGCAAATGCCGCTTGGGGCCGCTAAGGCGGCGACCAAAACACGAAAACTAGGTGAAAACTGTAAATGAACCAAAAACACTCACACAATGCCACTGAAAATCGAATCGAAGGAGAAACCACAAAAGCCATATAGCCCCCCATAAAGCCCAACCAACCCAGCCACCGCCCCCTGGGGGCGTGAGGTGTGCCCCACTACTATTCTTACTCTATTATTAATGTGTGTTTTAAAATGCCGCCAGGCTCGTTATGCTCCACCATTGTGGAGCTCCACTTGATTATAATAATGCGAATAAATGCACACACACACTCAGCTCACACTCATACTCATACAATCATAACAACAACAAAAAAAAACACCCATACATATACATGAACACCCTGACGTATACATGTCACGTGTGCACTTGAACGCTTGAACGCTGGCAAGCGAGGGACATCGTGGCGTATGAGTAATGCAATTATTAATAAATAAACATACGGCCACACTCACACACACACACACTAACATTCGGGCACAAAGGCCCGCTCAAACAAAGCGTGTGAGAGCTTTTTGGTTAAAAAAAAACGACGGCAACAAGGACCAAGCTTAAAAGCTTCGTGGCTAGCTGAAGCGTCGTTTAAGCTAGCACAGCTTTTAAGCTTCTTTTTAACAAGCTATCCCATTATCCGGTTTCATTTTGTTCTAAGCTTTCAAGCTTGGAATAGGCAACAAAATCGGAATATAAGAGCTTTTCGATGAGGACTCTGCTAAGCTAGGAGATTTGTGGTGAAGTTTAAAGTAAACGATTTGGCAAATTAAAAGCCATTTGGTCACACTGGAAAACTATGAAGTGTTTGAAAAACTATATATAATATATCGGAGATTATAAAAATATTAGAAGATTGAAGGGTTTTACTTTAGGAGATTTGTAGGGAAATATTAACTAAAGCCTTTGTAAATCAAATACCTTTTTGGAAATGTATTTTCGTTTTGAGGGTAATTGCACTATTTAAAAGAACCATGGTGTTAGAAGAATCGTGGAGATATATGTATGAACTAAACCTTTTTGAAAATTAATACCTTTTAGGCCACACTGGAAAATTATAAACGCTTTGAAAAGATAAGGTTGAACACGATTTGAAATAAGAATTCCAAAGATAGAGTTTCAAGGGAATCGGACACATGAAAATAAGAGAAAAACATCATGGTTTAAAACCGATCCCCTGCAGCCTATCACAAATACATAAGTGGTACGCTTATAGCACTTAAGAAAGGGCCATATAGCATGTTAATGTACAGTCCGATGGTCAGTAGTTTTAAATAGATTTTAAAATTTTCATGTATTTTTCTCAATAGAGAATTATATGAAATAAACTCAGTTTTGAAACAAAACTCATTGGAGTTGCACGACAATTTTTTTGCAGGCTTCCCTTTGCAATCTACTTTATAATATTAATATTTTTTACCTTCTTAAGGTGTATTTTTAGGGTGATAAGGTGTGGTACATACTGTATATGCAATAATAACTGATAGGTAGGCTTTTTCCCGACTATACGATATCAGGTATTATATAGAAACCGTTTATTCCTTTATAAATTATATCTCTCATAAATTTTGTAATACTAGAAGGTATCATGTTATAGTATTGATAATATTGTACTAATATAAGTTTAAAATTTAAGAAAAGAATGTCTTGTGGTCTCAACCCCACTAAATGATACCCGGTACTTCTTACAAAATCTTGCAGTTTCAAGAACTGTTGAACATACTTGGAAAAAAGTTTGCAAGTTTAAGAGTGAAAAACTTGTTCTCAAGTAATCTTAAAAATACATATATATCTTATTATATATAAACCTTCATCATACCTTATAAAAAATATATATAATTAACAAAGTTTTGACTCACCTGGAAGATTAATGGATAATATCAATCAAAGTCATCGATAAACGCGTAAAGTTGTGAAGAAACGAGACGTGAAAAGAGATATAGACAGAGATTAGTAAGATTTTGAAAGAACCTGAAAATCTCAAAGCTATAGAACCGATACAATATATTAAGTCAAAGGTTAATGAAGCCATAAGTACTAGATACAAGTGCCAAGCGAAGGCTTTTGTTTTTTTTTTTGGGCAAAGACTGTGCAAGTGGCAAATTAAGGCGAAACACAAAGCACTATATAAGATATATATATTACTTATGATATATATAGTATGGTTGATAAACAGAGAGAGAGCTGGGATCTGCCAGAGTTTATAGAAACTTACAGCTAGATCGTTAGCACAATTATAATACAAAGTCATCTATAGATACAGATACAGATACAGATACATAGGATATATATCCTTTAAATATCCTTTTCGATAGACACATAGAGGTTACGTTTACAGTTTACAGCTTGAATTGTTGCAGTTAGTTTAGATAACACACACACTTAAATACACACACACACACACACGCACGATGAAGGAAAGGACAGGAAGTGGTAGGTGGATGTGGTAGGTGGGTTGGGTGGGTTTTGGGTGGGTTTTGGGTGGTTTTGAGGGCTTGGCTTTCAACTTACCCGCCAGCAACAAGTATCATCTGCATGGTGGTTCGGTTTCAATTTTCGGTTTCAGTTTCAGTTACGATTTTGGGGTCTGGCTTTGGTTCTAGTTCGATGAGCTCACTGTATCTAAGTCTATGTCTGTCTATGTGTGTGTGTTTTTTTAAGTGTATGTATGTATGTGTAGATGTGTGGTTTAAGGATATGTGTGGTATGTAAATGAGCTAAATGCAGCAGCTGGTTAAAATGGCCCTGGCCGCCTGCAATTGCATGGCGGCCGTGTTTTTTCGTTTTTTTTTGGCCTCGTCTCTGGCCACCTCGATTATTCCTTTTGTTTTTCTTCTATTAATTTCCTTTGTCGGTGTTAGCTTTGCTTCACTGTAATCGTAAATGGCACTGGGAGCTCTCTGGCTGTTGTTGTTGTTCTCGGAGTTGGCGTTGGCGTTGTTGGTGGCGGAACTGTAGCTCCGTTCGTTGTCTGTGCTTTGGTTTTAGCCATTTGCGAAACGGCATTTGGCAGATCAATATTACTTTTTGTCACATTTATTGGAACACTATTACGTTAGGATCGACTATCGATCGATCCGAAGGCATTATTGAATAATTCAGCTTTTTTGGCCAACGATGAGCTATTATAGTAATATAATTGTTTAGGATTTTCTATTTTTTTCTTACCCAAAAAGGTTATTATTTTGTTGGTAAGAATATAGAAGTAGTTGGGATTTATTTTAGACCGACAATATGACTTAAGAATCTTAATTTTGAATCTGAATCTCTTGTGAGAATCGAGGAGGACGCTTTTTTTGTAATTTATTTAGTGCCTTTTGTATTAGATTTTTCTTTCAATTAATATTGGTAGATAAATACATTTTTTTAGCCTCCGAAATTACTAATCTATCAGTTTTTTATTTCTTAAGAAGAATTATAAAATAAATAAAAATGTGAAGACATAGAGACGCCCCTTTTTAGACGTACATATATTACTAAGTCTTCTTATTTTAATGTTTAATGTTTAAGAAACTCTTTAAAAAAAAAACACAGAAAATTTTAAAAATTACTAGAAACCACATATAGTTTCAATATTAAATTTGTTTCTTTTATATTTCATTGAAGACTTTTAATTAAGAATTATTTTCAAGAACAATCCCTGCACAACCTCACACTACACTTGAAAAAAAACAACAACAAGTAAAATCCAATCCACAGTTGAGTTGAGAAACCACTTGTTTATATTTGTAACTATTTTCTATTTTGTTGGATATTTATTGGCAATAGTTTGGTCGATGGCTTTTTGTGGCTTTTGGATAGGAAACTATCTCGCTGGGCCCTCTATTTGTAATTAGATTTTAGTGGCAATGGTTGCGGTTTGCTTGCCACATGTTGCTGCCACAAAAGCGATTGCCGATTGCCGCCGGCCACACGCAATATTTATGTTTTCTATTTTTTTTTTTGTTGTATTCGTTCTCCATTCTCCGTTTATTTATTTATTAGCTTTTATTATTTTCTATTGCCTAGTTATTGGGGCACAGGTTATAAGGATTTGATTTTTTTTTAATTTGAATTTTAAGTTTCACTTAAGAAATTATTTTATTGTTGTTTTTGTTTTTGTAATGCGGCTGATGAGTGTTTCATTCCATTTTGTTTCGTTGGATTTTCGGTTTTCGGTTTGTTTTACTTTCCACCAAGGTCGTTTCTTGGCGGATGCAGGCCACAAATATTCTATTTATACGCACACACACACACACATACACATACACTCTTACACTGCCACACAGCTGCGGCAAGCAGCTGTTTTTAGTGCAACACACTAAACACACTCTCGCCCACAGAACCACTCACAAAAACAAACAAAAAAACAACATTTTATAGACAAAAAAATAAGTGGGAAAAAGTATATATATGTAATATATATATATACGGGTGTAATTTTTGTATTTTTTTTTTTTGGGAACTGAGTTGCGCTCAAGTTGGCGCCACGCGGTGAACTGAAAACGCTTGCCACTGTCACTTTCTGGTGTCTCTGCTGCTGCTTTTTCTGCTTCTGTTGCTGCTGCTGTTTTTGCTGTTGGTGTTGTTGCTGGTGTTGCTACTGGCACTGCTGCTGGTGTTGTTGCTGGTGTTGCTTCTGCTGGTGGTGCCCTTGCTGCTGCTGCTGCGCTTCAATTAATTAATTAAACACAAATTTTCGTTTGCTTGCCGCGCATATAATTACAAAACAAAATATTACGCATACGCCACAGTGGCGACGCCGCAATTCCCCACAGACTTAACCGCATACACACACATACACTTACAGTCTTACAAGTCCTGACAAAAAAAAATAAAGGAATATTAATAAATGTAAATAAAACGAGAACTTCGCACAGCTGCTTTTTATACGTTCGGTCCGAGTTTTCTGCTTATTCTCTTCTGCAGACATGCGCCACACACACACATACACACTCTCGCACACACACACACTCACAGCTAGAGCTTGTCTTTTATTTTTATTTTTATTCTCCTGTTTTTTTTTTTTTTACCTCCTGGTTACCTTCATTATTGAAATTTGTTTACATTTCGCTGGAGACAGCAGAAAAAAAGGACATGTAGCAGGACACCGGGCCGAAGAGCAAAGGTAAAGGCCAAGAAACTAATATAATTACTAAAGCACTCTTTAACAGTAGGGATATATGTCCAAATACACACACAATCAAACACCAGAAACCAGAAACACACAATTAAAGTCCGAGTAGAAGTTAGAACAGAAATTCCCTTAATAATTCATTTAATTTTCTCAACTATTTTTATCTCAAAAGGACTTCTTTTTTTTTAGTAGAGCTAGGGAGGGGGGGCGAAGGAGGAAATTGTTTTCGCGGTAATTTAACTCTGGCATACAGTGCGTATACGTAACGAAAATGCCGCGAAATGAGCGCGGTCCAGAATGGCGAATTTCAGGCGTGTGTTCCATTTTCCCAAAACGTTTCTCCAGCAGCTGAGAGACAGCATGACAGCCCCACCGAGAGCCAGAGAGAGCAGGCAAATAGACAGAGAGGGGTGGCGAGAAAGAGAAGGTGAAGAAAGGCTTCGTGAAATGTCGGCATCCAAAACACGCACACAGACAAGAGAGAGAAAAACACGGACATGGACCGGCTTTGGCACTGTAACACTGACACACTGACATCCTGGGAATCAAGGAAGGCGAACAAGGATGCAGAGGGCGTATTGGCGCCCAGTTGCGTCGCGTAGTAAGCTAAGGACTCTAAAAAGCTTTTACGGTTAATACGTTTTTGGCAAACACTATCAGTCGGTGGTGTTGCACCAAACGGACCCTTGCTTTCAATTATCCTTTTGCATTACTGAGGCACTGGATTTGGTTCCCCCCAAAAAATACTAAACCCCATATTTTGGGTTAAAGGTTTAAAGGATAGAGGATTTAAGGTTTTAAAATTTATAAATAATGTTTAATAGTAATTGAAAATCGTCATATATATAACCTGATCTCTATATAGAAGTTTTAACTGAATTTCGCGACATAATTCTTAGAAAATTATATACAAAGATAGACTTTAAAATTGCTTTGCAAAAATAATAATAATTCATATGGTTGAGAAATAGTTAAACTTTAAAAGTTATATTAGAAGAAGTAAGAATTAACTATAATATTATTAGTTTCTAGGTTCTTAAAAAGGGTATAAGGTTAAAAAAAAGAGCATAAGGCGAAAGGGCAACTTTAAACGAGTATAAGGTTTAAAAAAGTAACTTTAATTTTTTTTCCATAAAGAATCATGTGTAGAAATTAAAAGTTATGGAAACAAATAAACTTGCAAGCCAAAAAAACATATTTACAAAAATATATTCCGAATTCTAACTAATAAGTTAGATAATTAGTTCAATTAATAGAATGTATTTAAAGTAGGTATTTTCTAGTAGAATCCTTCTACTTTCTATTTAAGAGAACTGCTTCTATGAAATTTTTGGAATGTTTTTTTGGCAAAAATATGGATATTTATTAGGATATAATTATAATGTGGCTTATTATTTTTTTTATACGATTTTTATATAATTATATCAAGCTTTGTAAGCTTTATTTTTATTACACTTAATACCAGGGACCGTAAATAATGATAATTTAATAGTATTTATATTTTAGTAATAATGGTTGGCTTTCTTCTAACCAAACATTTAGTTATTATTTTTCACTTTTTTTCATACAATGCGGCACAGGCTTCCGATTTCAATGCATATATATTAACTTTTTGCAACACTTTGCAGAAAAAAAACACTTTTAAAAAAATTGTAAAAAAAAAAATAGACCACGTAAGACATCTTATTGTTGATAATTAGTTACTTTTTGTTTCAATTTCTTATTATTTTCACTAAAAACTTATTCAAAAAGCTAGTTACGCTTTTAAAAACTGCCAACCCAATCAAAACTGGTTGATAAAATGATTGAATTTCACATTGAAAAAAAAAAATCAAAAACTGAGAAAATCAAAGTCAATCAGCTGAGACGAAGAGCTGATTTGAGGAAGCGGCTTGGCTTGCATTCCCGGAAGGACGAACACGAATTGCGGGACAATTGCAGGAAAACTCAATTTCGAAACAGTCGAAAAAGCAGATAACGGTAGATGGCTGATGGCTAACGGTAATGGTAACGGTAATGGCAAATGAACGAAGGAACAAAAAAAAAAAAAAACAGTAAAAGTAGAAGTAGAAGAGAAACCAAAAAAAAAAAAAACAGAAAAAGAATCATCTTCATGTTTCAGATTTTTGCCAAAACGTTTCCCCCATCAGGATGCTGTCCACAGAGAGCATACACACACACACAGAGACAACAGAGTGAGAGAGAAAGAGCAACAACAGAGAGAGAGCGCGAGAGAGATGGAGAGAGACGCACAAGAGAGAGAGAGGGCATGTCACGCACAAGAGACAGCATCATTACAAATGCTTTTATTGTTTTTACTATTTTATGATGTCTGTTGATGGAGGAAACGCATTTAAAGGATTTATGTAATTGACAGAATTGCGAAAATCTGAAGAATTGGAGAATTCTTTTCAAAAATCTACAAAAAAAATACTGTGTTTTGTATTCGCAACGACTTAACGGTTCCGCGTCCGCGTGCGACGTTTATGCAACTGTGTGACTGTGTCGATTCGATGCCACATTTTCACCAGTTTTTTTCCCCACCAAACTACACGCACACTCTAACTAACACACACATACACTTACACATGTACAGTTACAACCGACACCCACACAAGTACACAGACAAAAGACATATCGATAGCATTTGGTTGCAACAAGAACAGTAACAAAAATTGATTACTAAAAGCAGAGGGTACACTGTACTATATACTATATAACTATAGTACTATATACTAGCTATATATACTATATATATATGTATATATCCTGGCAGAGTGTGAAAGGACTTTGAGGCAAATGCAAATGAAACTGGCGAAAATGAGTATGAGAATAAAGAAACGTTTAACGTTTCTTTGGCGCCACCGGAAGTTCCTGCCTGCCTTCTGCTACACCCCCACTACATCCCCCCTTGACTGTCAGTTAAGCTTGCAACAAACTTTTCTTTTTGCAATTTTACTTTTTATTTTTTTTTTTTTGTTATTTTTGGGAGAAATGCCCTTAAGATGGGTGAAAGGTGAATGAAAGGGGCTTTGAAATTCACTTACTTTTACTTTTATTGTCTGTCTCTAACGATTACACAATAATGAAGAGTGTCTATGTCTGTGTTTCAGAGTGTATGTGTGTGTGTAATTATAGCAACTGCTCCACATTCTGACACAGAGATATGCATTTAGCATTTAGCGCTCAGACACCGACTTTGGTTTTAGACAAAAGTGCAAGAAATATAGCTTTGGAGGTATACTATATATAGAATAGTTGCTGGTTCTTTTTGGTCATGGAAAAGGAGGGGTGGTGAGTGGGCGAAGAATGGTGCCCCAAAGGCCGCCAGACAACAAACAAACAATGCAAACAGACACAGAAACCAAAACCGAAACCAAAACCAAAATCAGAACTAGAGTCGCAGAGGAAATGTTTCAAAAAAATGGAGAGGGAAAGGAAGGGAACCAGCAAAAGTACACCACAAAAAATTATTTTGATTCATAAAAAAAAATATTTAAAAAATATATAAAAAATGGATTAGAAAAGATAATTCATTTTAAAGGAGAATCGGGAATTTTCGCATAAGGCTCAGAGCCATATCTCATTCATTTTTCATGGGATTATTAAGCAGAATACCTTAAACGATTTGTGGATCGTTTCTTCATAGAACTGCATTTAAATCTAGACACAAAATATTTTTAAAATTTTTTTCGAGTTTTGTGGGGAGACCCCTGCAAAATCCTGGATTATCAGACTTGGCCTAGAGCCATGGCCATATCTCAGCCAATTCTCATCCGATTCTCAAGCGGAGTACCTTAAACGATTTCTATATCGATTCTCCACCATTCTGCATCAAAATCCTGACACAAAATATTTTTTCGATTTTTTGTCCATTTTTCCTGATGAGGTCCCTTGAAAATGGGGTTTTCCCCCATAGGGCCCACTGCAATGTGCATATCTTCCCCAATTCTCATCCGATTCTCAAGCGGAGTACCTTAAACGATTTCTATATCGATTCTCCACCATTCTGCATCAAAATCCTGAGACAAAATATTTTTTCGATTTTTTGTCCATTTTTCCTGATGAGGTCCCTTGAAAATGGGGTTTTCCCCCATAGGGCCCACTGCAATGTGCATATCTTCCCCAATTCTCATCCGATTCTCAAGCGGAGTACCTTAAACGATTTCTATATCGATTCTCCACCATTCTGCATCAAAATCATGAGACAAAATATTTTTTAAATTTTTTGTCCATTTCTCCTGATGTTATTCCTTTGAAAATGTCCATTTCTCCTGATGTTATTCCTTTGAAAATGGAGTTTTCCTCTATAGGGCCATATTCTCTACCTATATTTGGCCGAAAGTCATTGCTATATCTCAACCAATTCTCAATCAATTCTCAACCGATTCTCAAGCGGAATACCTTTAAACAAAAAACAACTCTTCTTTATGAATCCCTCAAAGTAATTTCTAAAGAATACAAACAATATTACGCTCAGTGTATAGTTGGGAAAAATGGCATGGAAGGAATCCGGTGGCAAACATGGCACGCAAAGTGTTTTAATGACGTTTAAACTTGGTTATCGGAGTACACAAAAGTCGAAGGAGATACGAATCCTGACAAAGGAAGAAGGACAAATATGCCCAGAGAGTGCAAGAGAGTAAGGCAGAGGAGGCGGAAGTACCTTAAAGAAGAAGCAAAAGGAAGACAACGTGGAATACGGCCAGGAAGAAGGATGAGAGACTGACTGACATTGATGGGTCGGTTTCCATAGGAGGGTTCATCAATCAATTCGATTGACTTGCGAATGCAGAAGGTGCCGCAAATAAATGACATATGATATCTTAGTCGATAATAATTTGTAGTAAGAATTGTGGTTATTTTTATAAGAGAAATATGGAAAATATCTAAAGAGCTTTGTTTTAGAAAGCTTGAGAAGAACGATTGGGTTTTAAAACTTTATAGCTATTAGTTAAGCTTAAAAAATGAATACAAGCTTGTCATAAAAAATATTTAATTTAACTAGAAATGTTTTTCATTAAAAAATGGTACTTTGTTTTATAAGAAAATTATTATATGATTATTATGAAACATCTTCTATTTAAAAGAAATCTACGATAAGTATATAAACCATTTCAAGATTTCTTTTCATTCCAAAAATTATAAGAAACTCTTAAAACTTACTATAATCTATGAATTTAAGAAATCTAATACTAAATATTTTTAATCAAAATCAAGGATGTAGAACACTAAGGAATCTAAGAAAACACTAAGGAATCCAAATAAAGCAAAGAAACGCATACATCTTAAGATATATCTAAAAAATATACAATCTTAAAAATATCTTTAAAACAATAGCACTAATTATTCCTAAAATTCATCAAGAAGTAAATACAATTTCCACCAAATCTTAGAAATATTTCTCTTCAAGCCCTATTTATTCCACTGTAATAAAGAAAATGCGCATCTGTAAACTGGTTTTTGGGGTTTAGGCCTTTTTTTTTGCGAAAGTGGACGCGGTCAATGGAGTTTATTTTTGGCCAGGTCAGCACACAGCACAGGGCACACAAAAAAAGGAAAATAAACAAAACAAACGTGTCAAAGGGCAAAAGAAAAAAAAAAACCTAAAAAAAAAAAAGGACAAAGGACAATGGAAGCATTTGCGTATCAATTGATTTTCCTCCAAAAAGAAAGAGACTTTTGAGAAGGCAAGCAAATCAAATCTAAGAATTCTGCATAATTTAATTTCCAAGTAGAGCAGTAGAGCCAGCGAGATGAGAGAGGGGTAATGGGGGGCAGGGGGCGGAGGGCGGAGGCCAATAAATTTTTAATTTTTAATTTTATCTGATGGCTGATGGCAAAAATCAATGCGTGAATAGCCCAAAAGTAGAGCCACAAAGCTCTACTAAAAACGTTCCAACGAGCCAAAGAAAAGAAAGATTTATGGGAAGGATGCGAAGGACATGCATCCTTCAGGCCTTGCATATGGCTATCAGATATATATATATATATTTACATTTTGTCCAGCTCATCCTTGATGGCATGGTATATGAACATCCTGCTGTTGTTAGCTGCTTCCTGCTAATCCTGCTCCTGCTTCTGCTCCTTGCTGCTTCTTCTTATCCTTATCCTTGGCACTCACAACAAAAAAAAAAACCAACCAACAAAACTAAACTTCACGTGAAAAAAATTTGTGAAACTTTATGACAAAAACTAAGAAAAAATAATTTTTGGAAGAAGGAACAATCGACTGGCCGGCCAGGATGCGTTTTGATCGGCGTGGCCATTATCCTGCCGGCTGCCACACACACGCGGATCCACCCCTACCCTCACCAACCACAGGCCAGCAAGGATCAGGGATATAGGGAGTCGGATAAATCGGTATAGAAGGACTATATAAAAAAGGACTTGCTCCTTTCGGCACTCCGAAATATATCCGAAATATTATTCCCGATTCCCGAAATTTGCGATGCACCCACTGATGAAATATTCTATTTTCTATTTATTTTTTTTAATATTTTCAATAATTTATCCGTAATCCTAAGCAGGCAATGCTTCCGCTTTCCGCGCCGAGTTCCAAGTTCCGAGTGCAACTGCAACTGCAACCATGTGGCAGCAACATCAGGCCGACAAAACCGAAAAACCGAAAACCAGAAACCCCAGAACCGAAAATGTTTTGCCTGACTGCCGAAAAATGTATAAAAAAAAAAGGGACAAAATACAAAAAAAAAAAAATGGAAAAAAAAAATGAAAGCCAGACTCAATAGAAAGCAACAACAAGTGCAACAACAACAACAAATATTTTGTCGCCAGCAGCAGCAGCAGCAAAATTTCAAAAATTGCAACAACAAGTGGAAAAGGGCAACGCAGACGCCACAATTTTTGGGCATCCAACTGGCGAAAGGCAACAAAACACTTGCAACACCAACAAACATCATGTGGCAGAGACATTGGAGACAGAAGCCAGCCGGCAGCGACGCCAACGTCGTTGTCGCAGCCAACGCAAGCCTCAGCAGCAGCAGCAGTAGCAGTAGCTGTAGCACCACCAGATGTGGCATTTGTTGTTGCCACCATTTGGCGTTTGAACTGCAGCGGCAATAACAACAACAACAACATGGACACAGCAATAATAACGAAAACAAACAGCTGCAACAGCAACACAAGCAGCAATTGCAGCCACTTGAGTGTCCAATAGGCCTAGGCATTCAAAAACAATAGAGGGCACACTACTAGAAACACTTTTTAAAAAAATATGTTTTGATTTTTTAGCTTTTAGAAAAGATTCCCAATTTAAAAGAAATATTGGGCATGAATTCAAGTATAGAAAGTAATTAAAGCATTAGTTTAAAATTTATTTATATTTTAAAAGAAAAATGATTTTCGAAAACTAAAAGGTTATAAATTAAGATATGAAAAGAACTTAAAACCTGTCTTTGTATATATGCCTTCTAAAGCATGTAGTAGTTATAACAATAGTACTAACTGGTAGAGTAATAAATACTTTTTGCTTCAAAATCTAGAAAAAAAGTTCCTAACTATTGAAAACTTTTAGAAAACTGTTTTAGAAACAAGAAAGAAAGAAACAACTCCTCTAAAGGCATTGGAAAAACTTAAAAACCCTAAAACTATAATTTTTAATCTAAAAATAAAGTCACAAATCTCAAAAAAATAACCAAATCTCTTACTAAACTTTGATAATGGATAAAAACTTTCAAAACTAATATATTGGCAGTAATTTATGTTAATACATAATCCAGATATAATATGTATATCTTTAAATTTCGAAATAAACACCTTTGTGTCTGTAAAATATATATTTTGATTAAATAATATGACTATAGAATTGTTTATCTTTGTTTATGTTTATTTGAAAAAATTTGTTAATCTTTGCTTTGTAGAGTTGCTTTGTAGTTTATAGAGTTGTTTATACAATTTATCTAACTTATCCAATTTAAATACTTGTTTATTTATTTTTATAGTTTCTAAATGCTTGCCCTCGAGTGTGTCTGAGTGTTGGCCTGTTTGTAAGTGTGTGCAAGTGCATGTTCTAGTGTGTGTCCAACACATTTATAGCCGACACTTTGTCATACAAGGCGCTTGACAAAAATGTTATTTATACGGGGCAAGAACACACAGACCAGAAACCAGAAAAAAATACGCCAGCCAAGCAAAGAAATTTTTTAAACGACTAAGAAACTACTTAACTTTAAGAAAAATATGATTTTTTAAAAGATTTTATAAAGGTAAGAGATTCTTAAAAAGAGATGTTTAATTTACTTTAAAAGGAAAGCTTTAAAAAAGAGGCTTATAAGACCTGCTCTAAAGAAGAAGAACTCTAAAGAAGATGAATTAAATCATAATTAGACTCATAAATTAATTGGTCTAAATTTTAATTTAAAACTAAACACACTAATAAAAGTCAAAAAGTAACTTTTTAAAATATTTTTAATAAGATAATTTGTATTTAACCATTAACTTATAATGTTTCCAAGTCTACAAGCTATGTACATATGTTACCAGCCCCAATGCCTTGCTGGCTTTAAGTACTTGCTGTTTAAAAATACTTTTTAAAATCTAAAAAAAAATTATAATAATTTAAAATAAGCCCTTATTATAAGAGCATTAAAAATTCGTGATTTTTGAATATCTATTGGTGGCAGCTTGTTATTGCCACATTGCTGTTGATTGCTGTTGTTGCCGTTCGCCCTTTGGCCAATTTGCTTATTGTTCGCCTTTTGGCTTCATTTTTCCTCTAGCCCTCCTCTAGCCCCTCTCAACCCCCCTGGCTTCTTAACCCCCCTCTGACCAACTGGTTTTTGGTGTCAAACATGCAAAACATCACAACGCCAATGGCAACAACAATGCCAAGTCTCTGCTCTGGAAATGAATAGAAAATGGGTTCAGCTTTTTCCGAGAAAAAAAAAATGTCAAGAATGCGTGTTAGCTTTAAAAAAAAAAAAGAAAAGAGATAGAGAAGAAAATGTAATGGAAAATGTAAAAGCAGATAGGGGGAAATTAAAATAAGCCTAAAGCCTGTCACATGTTGTCATAGCCGGAACAATAAAATATTGCAAGAAAGAAAACAGCAGGCGGTAGGATCTAGATTATATATACAAACATACATATATATATATATATAATGGTATATAGTATTTGTTGAAGGATAAGTAGGAGAGAAGTTGGCAGAAAAAATCGCTTGCGTGATTCCATTGAAAGTTTATGACGGAAAATAAATGACAACGACATCAGAGAATCTGAAACTCAGCGGCCATAAAAAAAGATGAACGACAAACTGTCGCGAAATAAATCGCTGCTGACGTCGTCAAACCTCCTCTCCTCGACAATTCTTGAAGTTCATTTTCTTGTAATTTTTTATGTTTCTTCTTTTTTTTGTTGCATTCGCAAAATTTTTGTCGCAGCGCTCAATAAATAAATAAAGTGCAAAGACAAAGACCCGGCCAGGTGAGGTCTGCGACTTTTGAGATACATGACGTCAGCCAAATGGCCAAAAAAAAAAAACAAGAAAAATAAAACGGAAGCAGGTTCATCAACTGGGCCTAATGCATTTTTTTGCTGCAACCCACTTACACTCAAAAAAAAATATGCCAATTATAATAAGAAAAATGAAAAGGGTAGAGCAAAAAATAATCTTCAATTTCAAAAAATAGTTCTAGGTTAAAATCTACTTTTTTAATATTTAAACTTACTTAAAAATAATTAAAAAAAATTCTTAAATTAAAAAATTATCCTTTAAACTTTGACTCTTAAGTTACTTCTATAAACTTTATATTTAACTTTAATCTTTGAAGATATTTTCATTGAAAATCTTAAACTATGTAGTTTCCTTTTAGAAAATGCAGTAGCGACCTTCGCCGCATATGGGACTTGCCGGGGTATGGTGGGTGGTGTTTTCACATTATGCATGCAGCTGCCGCAAGTTGCAAAGAAAAGGAAAAAAAAAAAAAAAAGAAATACTGAAGTAGAAGCCGCAGAAGACGAAGCACGTGCAACTTTTACTTTCATTCGCTTTGTGTTTGTTTCGTGCTTCGATTTGCCGGCGAGTTCAAGGTCGCTGCCTCAAGACGATGGGGTGGTGAGGGGGGTGTAGAAGAAAGGGCGAGGTGGCGCTACTAATTGGTGGCCCTTGAGGTAAGCCAAAATAAAGTAAAACTAGAGTCTTGTAAGGCAACACTTTTCATAGCATACTTTTCAGGGCCTATTTTTAAGATGCCTTTTTTAGATGATTTAAGGATATAGTTTTTCTTAAAATTCTCTTAACCTTAAGCTTAAATTCAATTTTTATTTAGCAACCAGAAATTAGTCAGCAAAATGTAGAACAGCCTTCGAATAATTAATAATTACCCTTCATTAGTCAGAAAACGTCAAGAATATACAAATGAGAATCAAATGGAAAATATAGGAAGAAAAAAAGGAAAAATTAGACCCAAAAGGAGTAGAAAAAATGCAAATCATTTGGCCTGAAGTTTACCCAATTGCACTAGATTCCATATCACATATTGTTTCGTCCTCGACACAGGCCTTTCCACGAAACTAGAAATCCCTTTTCATAGCTTATCCGTTAGCTTTATACTCTTAATAATTAAATTCAAAAATAAACTATAAACCATACCTATAAATAATCATAGATTGTATAATTTTTATTTAAAACTTTCATTAAAAAAAATGCTCAAAAATGTAAAAATATTTTTATACGAAAAGTGGCTAGTTTGGTTCTCTAGTTTATTGTTGCTTTTTTGTGCTGTTATTTTTTATCGCTGGGCAAAGATCGCCACAAAGGCCATGTTACGAAATTATTGGACCCACAAGCTGACACATACACTGAGAGAAAATTCGTGTATGTGTGTGTGTGGGGGTCGTCATGCAATGCAAATAGTCAACACGCCGCCACATGCCGTGCACACAAATCAAGGGCAACATGTCTCATTCCGGGTCTGTCCCCCTAGGCGAGAAGGGGTTGGCGGGGGGAGGGGTGGCTTGGTTATGAGGGGGTGGGTGGCAGGCAGGGGGTGGTGGTGTGTAGAGGGTGTTCGCCTTGCCGGGCAATTTAAATGGCGGCTACATGTCGCAGCTCTGGCGTCGCGTGTTTTTGCTCTCTATGACTCTCTCTCTCTCTCCCTCTCTCTCTTTCTTCCATAAACTAGCTCTCTCTATTGTTACACTGGGAAAAATAGGTCTTAGATTTAGAGGTATTTATTTTAAAGCTTAAGAGTTGAGAGTCTTTTTGGCTGTATTAGTTAAAAAAGTGGATTGAAATGGTTACTTTTTGTTATTTTTTGTATTTTAATCTTTTAAACTAATTTTAAATGGTTTAATTTAAATAATCAATTATTTTAGAGTTTGAAGTTTACTTTCAAGAATTTCAAATTAACAGTTTTGTATTATTAGAGGTACTATTTCCATAAGAAACATATAACTATATGAAGATTATTTTTAGGAAAACCCTTCAAGTTCTTGAAAATATCATAGTTATAGCAGTAATTTGTATCCCATTCCTCTAAAAATTAGTTTTAAAAGGTAATATTAATGAAAAAATATTTAAAAAAATATTTAAAAATATTTTTATGTTAAAAAACTGATAGTTAACTCATAACTTAACGCTCTTAAAGCAAAATATTAGTTTCCAAATCTTTAAACTATCAGCCAGTTTGGAAATTAATAGAAAAATTTTAGAAAAACATTTAAAAATTAGACTTTATATTGCTTAATAAATTAAATAAATAAATTTTCAAGTTCTTAAAAATGTTTGAATAACAAATTATGCATTTTATATATTTTATAATATTTTTTTTTTTTTAATATAAATCATAAACTAAAGCTTCAAAATAGCTTCCCCTTTAAGTCAAAGATCTTAGACCTTAAACCTATTTAAAAATTACCAAAAATTGTTCTCAGTGTGTATAATTTATTTGTCGCCCACGTGTTGGCCACTAAAGAGTGTTTTTTTTTTTTTGCTTCTCCCTGTCTCTGTGTGCCCCTGTGTTTGGCTGTGTGTGTGTTGCCAATTAACTGAAACTGCAGAGTAATGTTTCTGGCTCCCGATTTCACCCACATACTTGCTCTGCTCCATCGCTTGTTGGTTTGTTGTTTGCCGCTTCTGGCATTGACATAAATTCTTTTTTAGCGGCGTTGGAGGTACAAAAAAAACAAAAAAAAAACGAAAGCAAAGCAACAAAGGGCACAGCTCACAGCAACACGCAAGCCACATTAAAGCAATTTTCCAACTCATACCCCCCTAGAGACCCCCCCAAAAGCATTACATAAAAGCGGTACAAAAAAAAAAAGTTAAATAATAAAGCAAAAAACCAAAAATATGCCAAGTATCATCCTTGAGTTCACTCGGGAAGCATCAGGACCTTTGATTTTCTGCTGACCTAGGACAATTAACCGTTGCTCCTGTTCCCAGTATAATACAAAGTCACCCCCCCGTCACTCAAACCATCAGTGACACCGTGGCGTATACGTAATGAACGAATGAGAATTATGTTGGCTCCAGTTAGACGCAGAGATGACTACGCATATATATATATATATATATATATATTTTTATCCTGGCTACTGACTTTTCTGGCTTTTGACTTCTGACTTCCTCCCTCTGGCACTTTTTTTTTGGAGGAGAGTTCAGAGTTCGAAACTGGCGCCGTCTGGTGTCTGTTGATTCAGATTTTGGTTATAGATTCTGGGATTCTCAGTTTGCCGGGGCATTGACTTGGCGGCAACTTGGCTCTGTTTCCGTTTTTGTCTACCACTTTTTCTATATACAGTTCTTTTTTTTTTTTTTTTGTTTCCTTTTCTAATTTGTCCTTTGTGAAGGGGACACATTACGCATACGCCCTGTGGGACAACGAATCTGTGGGCGATGATTACACCCTGGTGACAGGATAATTGTTACAAAACCTTTTGATTTTTTATTAAAAAAAATGAAAATATTTGTTAACCTTTAAGTGCTTTTTTTTGGTAAGAAAGCATTTAAGCATTTTGAAAGCATTTAAGCGAAGCATTTTACTAATTATTACTTATTTTTTTACTCAAAATAAACTAAGTATTGTTTTGCATTTAGTTGTAGTTGAAAAATTCATTTTTATTCAATTTTTTACAAAAACAAGCCATCAAAATAGAAATTTAAGCGCTTTTAGAAAACAAATCATGAAAAGCATTTATTCTTAAGCTTAAAAATGTTCTTATTTTTTAAAAAATTTATAATATTAAGAGTGATTTTTAAGGCGTAAGTGGCTTGAGAGCTTTGGGTGCTTTTTTTTTTTTTTCTGGAATGGTAGTTGGTACTTCTCATAGGGATTCTCCAGATTCTTGTCCTTCTTCTTGTTCGACGAGGGCGTATTTTTGCGAGGACGATTCATCAGCGGATCCTCCATAGTTCTCGACGACTGTTGCCTGGCCTGGGCCGGTGGTCCTGGCGGCTTTTTCTTCTTCTTTTTACCCGCTTCCGCTTGGAGAGGATTGAAGCCGATGAACTGCGTCTGCTGTTGCTGCTGTTGGAGTTGAAGATGCAACTGTTGTTGTTGTTGCTGTTGCAACTGCTGTTCGCGACGCTCCAAGAATGCGGCATTTGCCGAGGCCACTGTTGCTATTCGCTGCTGCTGCTCCAGATCCTCCAGCTCCTTTTCCCGTTTCTTGGTCAACTGCATCAGCTGGGAGCTGCGGCGTCGCAGGGCGGCCGCATACGGCGTGGGCGTGCCGGGCGATTGCTGAAAGTCCCCGCCGCCCACGCCGAACAGGCGTCTGATCCGGCGACGGCTGTTGACGAAACCGAGGCCCAGCTGGACGCCCAGGCCGAGGCCCACGGGAGCGGTGGACTGATGACTGAGGGAGCTACTGCCTCCCGCGTCCAGCATCTGGCTGAAGTTGCTGTCCAGATCGCAACTGCTGGCGGAATCGGCGCCGCAGGGAAAGAGATATGTGTTCAGGGTACTCAGGGTTGTGGAGGTGGAGGTGCCAGTTCCAGCTCCAGTTCCGGTGCAGGTTACAGTGCCAGTTCCAGTGCTAGTTCCATTACCGTTTCCGGTTCTACTGATCGCTCCCAATGGATGTTGCTGTGAGGCATCTGATGCTGTTGTTGTTGCTGCGGATGTTGCTCCTCCACCTCCTCCCCCTGTTGTTGTTGGTGCTGCTGCCACGGGCAGTGGCATCATCACCGCCGTGGAGCCACTAACACTGCCCGTAGTGCTGCTATCATAGCTATGGGGATTCACATAGATGTGGTTGTTGTTGCTGGAACTCGCAGTGGTTGTGGCACTTCCACCTCCAGTCGCCGCTGGCGTGGAGCTGGTATTGACCACCAAGGTGGCGGTACTTCCGGTCGTGTGGCTCTCATGATGATTATTATTACTGGCAGTGTTGCTGGCACCTCCATTATTGTTGATATTGCTGCTGGGCTGATGTTGCAAGTTCACCCTGTACATGCTGGCAGTGCTGGTTGTTGCCCCATCGTTGTTATTATTGTTGTTGTTGTTGGTAATTCCACCAGTACGAGCTGGTGCTGTGGCAGGACGCAGGCCAGATCCAGCTCCGGATCCGGATCCGGTTCCAGTGCCGGACTCATTTCCGGTTATTGTTGTTGTTGTTGTTGTGGATTTTGGTGGTTGTTGTTGTTGCTGTTGATCGTTGCCATTGTTGCTACTCATTGTAGTGTTTTTTTTTTTAAGATTTTATTTTTTATTTAAGGTTTTTAATTTAAAATTTAACTTTATGGTTTATGAGTCATTTTGTTTTTTAGCTTTTAAAACTTAAGTTATTAAGTTTTTAAGTTTTTTTATTTATTTTTTATGGTTTTAATTATTAAAATAAATATTTTCTAGTTTATTTTTATAAAAAGTTTGCTGTTTTATGAATTAAACTTTATTATTTTTCAATATTTTTGCCTAGTCGTGGCAACCCTTTTTCCAATTTTTAAACTTAATTAGCTTATTGCTTTTTTTGTTAATTTTTTTCTCATTTTTTGTTGTAGCTTCTTCTCGTCTAAAGCACTAAAGTAAATCAGTTTTTTTTCTGAGAGGAGGGTAGGGAGGAGGTTTAGCTGGAAGGCATCCAAGTTGCAAGTTGAATGCACTCACTTTTTTGAATGGTTATGCTTATGACTTAGCAGTTAGCTAATCGCACTATTTTTTATAGATGATTTTTAGTTGATTTTTAACATAACAACACTTTAACAAAAAATTAGCAATAAAAACTGTTATCAGGACACAGACACAAACGGCACTTAAAGATCCATTGCCTACTTATGAGGGCACTTGAAAAAAAATTTAGTTTCTTTCTTATTATTTTTTTAAATTTCTTTTTTAAGAATATAATATATATATATATATAGTATTTAATATTTATAGAGATATATTTTTAGTGTGTGTGTTATCAGTCAGAGCCACGTGCTTAACGCGCCGCGTGTCACAATTGTATGAACTTTGTGCCGCGTTGTTGACAATGCTGGAAGCCACCAGCAGCAGCAGCACAAGCAGTAGCAGCAGCAGCAGCAGCAATGCCACTAGCACCGCCGAAGTTGCCACACGCATACACACACACACACACACACTAGAAGGGGAGAGAGAGAAAGAGAGAGAGAGAGAGAGCTCTGTTAACTGGCTTCCTGGCTGGCTGGCCAGGACAAACTATTCGCCAGAAACCAAAAAAAAAAAAAAAAAAAAAAAGCCAAAAATTCCGAATTCAGAGCTGGCAAGGGAGGGGGGGGAGGTGGGAAAGCAAACAATCGGCCAGAAATCTAAGCCAGCAGCACCACTTGAATCAGCACACTCACACATACATATGCATATATCCTTTTTTTTTTAGTATAAGCATGGCAACGATTCCTCATCGCTGTTGTCGTCGTTTCAATTTCGGCCAGTTTCGGTTCAGTTGGGTTCACTTCATTGCTTAACTTAACTAAATGCTGCAGATGGCACACACACACACACACAGCCACTGGCACACACATGTAGGCAGAGAAAAAACAAACTAACAGGACCTCACACAGACACAAAAGGAAACTAAAACAGTTGTGTTCGAAATTGTAGAAAAAGGGTTAAAGTTTCAATATTTTTAAAGTTTTTTAAAGGAAAAATGTGTGTTTTTCTAATTATTATTTTAATATTATTCAGTTTTTTTATATTTTATATTCCTATTCTTTATTCCTATTCTATATATCCTATTCTAAAGCCCTATTCTTTTTTTTAAGAAAAAATTCGAGCTTGAAACAAACAAAAACTATAAAAGAAAGTACACTTCCTAAGTAAAATTTTCCCTTCAAAATAAACTCTTTAAAATCAATAAAAACCTTCAATAATTTAACTAATTAAAACCTAAAAAAAAAACCCAATTAAAATGCTATTTTTTTGCCCACCATTGTATCCTGGCAGCGCGTCTTTAACTCAACTCACAAAAACAACAAAAGGCCAAAGCTCGTGAACTCCGGCTGTGAGAGTGAATGCTTCTGTTTATGAATGTTAGTGTATGAGTATGAGTATGAGTATGAGTATGAGTATGTGAGTGTATGAGTGTAAGTGGCTGTCAGCCGAGCAGAACATTTCAATTCGGCTTCGAGTTCGAGTCCGTTCGTTGCCGCAGTCGCGGAATTGTCGTTCTCCTTGTCGTTGTCGCGTTCGTCATTTTCGTTTCAGTTTGTTTTGCTTCTTGGCTCTTTTTCTGCCTCTTTCGTTTCGTAACACTTTCAGTGTATGAGTGTACGTGTCCCTATATGCGTCACTATATACGTGTGTGTGTGAGTGTGTATGACGATTAATGTTAATGTGTGTGCAGAGAGGCAGCAATTGAACACGGAAAGAAACTAAGGAGGTGGTCCTTCAAAAAGGTAATTTCTCAAAAAAATTATATCAGTTATACGTAAGACGTATACTTTGATATCCATTATTATATTATATATATTAAATTTTCCAGTTAAATTAGTACATATACAAGGCATATTAATCCCATTTTGGAGCTATTGATTACAAAAACATTATTTTTCATACAAAGTTACCATTTATTCAATAAAATTACGTTTACGTCATACGTAATACGTATACGTAATATGTCTTTATATACATATATCTTCGTGCAGGTACTTTAATGGGGACGGTTTCCAATTATCTACAAATGTACTACTTATTTATTTTTCCACTCAATCTTTATCAAAAGCATGTATTAAATAGAGTATTTTACGTAACGTAAAGACGCATACGCAATAGTTTTTAATATAAGACAGAATTAAATATATTTGCATTCAAGAATAATACTAAAAGAATATAAAATGTAATACAGATCAAGATCATCAAAATCCTAAAAGAGATTATACTTATACGTAATATTCTTTAGTGGCTTACGTAATGCGTATACGTAATATTTTAGATTTCATATTATTTCTTGGACTTTAATGGGAAATGTTCCCAATTTTATAATTAAGTACAACTTATTGACTTTTTTACGTAGAAATATCCACAGAAATTCTTAAAAAAGAGTTATTTTTGTCATATAACGTAAACGTAAAGCGTTGACATAAAGACGTATACGTAATATTTCAAAATAAGAGAAAATTATGAGTATTTTCAATAAAGAATAATATTAAAAGTAAAACAGATATAATCTTTACTTCAAGACCATAATAATCCCAAAAGAAATCATACCTATACATACTATTCTTTAAAGACTTACGTATTACGTATACTTAATATTTATAAAACACCATAGAAAACCCTTAATTATTTGAATAAAACACACTTTCTCCATCACTTTTCTTGCTGTGTAATGAAAGCAGCTGACTGGTAAATTATTTCCAGCCTGACCTCGGAGGCCAGAGGTTGCGAAAGCCTTTTCTTCCTGGTTTTTGGCCCAACCCGCCCCACCACCAATCATTGCAGATCCATATCCTCTCTGGCATTATACTTCCTATACTATATGAGTCCAATAAATATGCCTCACTGACTTTAAGGAATAATGGTAATCCAAATAATTAATCCAATTTCAAGGCATATTGGATAGAAATTTAAATTTTAAACCAGAGATCTGGTGGAAGGGGTGTAAAGGGGGGGCAGATACAGGACGAAGGACAATTGTTGCCGCTGCCGTTGGGTGTGGAATGAAATTCAAAGTGAGTTGCATGTGTGACTGCAATTTGTCGGCAAAAGGGAACACAGAACAACATTGAGCATATGACGCATACGCAATGTTGGACCATGGATCATGGTCGTCTCTATATTTTCATTTTCATTTTCTGTTCATTTTTTTTTGTGTGTGTTGCCATGCAAATTGCCCCCAAAGGGTGGCAATGGGGGGAGGCAGAAAGCTTTGCATGCCATGCCACCATGTGGAAACTACGTAAAACACATGGAAAAATTATTTATTTTTTAATAAAATGTGCTTTTTATGGATTTTCTTTTTTATTATACAAGTCCAGTCCATTTGGTCTTGAAAATTGCATAAGATATACTTTTTTTTTATTTTATTTCTTTTCGTTTTCTATTTTTTCTTTTGATTTTATTTTTCAGTGAAAGCTCCGAAACCATGGAGGCTAATAAGCATTCGTGGCACGTGAGGCACAAAGCGGGGTCACTGCTACTCCAAAATATTATTGATCAAATTTTTGCCACAGTCTGTTCTACAACAACAACAACAAAAATAGAGTTAACCAAAAAAAAATCATTAAAAATAAGAAGAAAAAACAAACAAAGAAATTTTTCTATTTTTTGTTGTTGTTTGGGGGGGAGGACCACCCACGAATGCATTATGGAATTGCATTTCACAGATGCTGCGCGTTTATATGTCTGACCCAGCTGGAGATCTGATGGATGAATATGAATCTCAAGACCCATGACCTCTTACCCCGTCACCCTCACTACACCCCTTAATATTCCCCGAAGGCTGACAATAACGATTTGCATGCTAAAAATAACAAAATTGATGGCATTCTTATATTCTGGCCACAAAATACAAGAAAAAAATAAAATAAAAGAACACACTGCGTGAAAGTCAAAGAAATTAACTTTATATGTGTATGTGTGTGTGTAGGAAAGTATTGTGAAAGTAAGGAGTGAGGAAGTGTACTAACTGGTCAGGGCCACGGTGAAGGCGAAAAGGGACTACCAAACAAAAGCAAATCAATTAAAAAAAAAGCTACAAAAAATCAAGAAAAAATAACACAAAAAAATAAAAAGAAACCAACACACAAAGAACCAAAAACTAAAGACGAAAAGTGCTGGACAAATATTTCCGCTTCACGTCAAGGTTGCGGCAATCAAAGGAACACAAATGCCCCACAAACCGAGCACGAAAGAGACAGCTGGCATGGGGCTAGAAAGAGAGGGGGCTAAATGAAGTGTGAGTTGATGGGATTCTTTCGTGCCGCTTAACATATCCGCTTTTTGCCACTTCAACTGGGCCCAGAACTTTGGGCTAACTTTTGGGCATTTCTTACAAATCAAAGCCAAGACTGTGATTTCACATTTATTTAAATGTGTCATTCTTAAAGATTTGTTGGCTTTTCTATTCTTTAAGAATATTTTTAGACTTTAATCCATAACGTTGGGTTTAAGGGGGTAAGGGTTATTTTACAAAAAACCCAACATTTGTTTCTTTTGGATGCTGCTTAAGTGCCACCTATGAGAATCGAGGAGGAGGGCGCTGTTTTTATTAATTAATTTTAATGAATTTAAAAATTATTTTCCAAAAAAAATGGAATTTAATTTTTTATATTTAATTTTTTGGCGCTGCTTAAGTGCCACCTATGAGAATCGAGAAGGAGGGCGCTGTTTTTATTTATTAATTTATAAATTATTTTCCAAAAAAAAAATGGAATTTAATTTTTTTTGTTAATTTTTTGGCGCTGCTTAAGTGCCACCTATGAGAATCGAGGAGGAGGGCGCTGTTTTTATTTATTAATTTTAATGAATTTATAAATTATTTTCCAAAAAAAAATGGAATTTAATTTTTTTTATTTAATTTTTTGGCGCTGCTTAAGTGCCACCTATGAGAATCGAGGAGGAGGGCGCTGTTTTTATTTATTAATTTTAATGAATTTATAAATTATTTTCCAAAAAAAAAAGGAATTTAATTTTTTTTTATTTAATTTTTTGGCGCTGCTTAAGTGCCACCTATGAGAATCGAGGAGGAGGGCGCTGTTTTTATTTATTAATTTCAATTTTTTTTTTTTTTTTTTTTTTTCATAAAAATAAACACGTTTGCCATGTAACTTTTCAAGCTTTTTTATTTAGAATCTCACAACTAAAACAACAACTACCAAGCCAATACAACTCACCAAGCATCTTGTTATCTTTCTACTGATTAGTTATTACTTGAATAAATTAATTTTTTCCATTAAATTGGTAACTTAAGTGACACATATTTACATCATTTGAAAATTATCCTGCATGACAAATTGCTTTTGCCTGGTGGGCCCATATTTTGATTCCATTTCGATTCGTTTGCCATTTTTAATTAATTTTTTTTACAAATTCAAATTTTAATTTAAAAACACAACACAAGCACACACAATGGAAAAAAAAATCAAGTTGAAAAAACAAAATAAATAGAAGATTATAGAAGGGGACGAGAGGGGGAAGATCGAGAAGATTATGTGGTGGAGTGTGAAGTATCCGGAAGATATCCGGATAGAAAAATATCTGCCGGCTTCGGTCGTCTCTACCTCTTCTTCTTGTGACGCATCTCTGCTGGCGAGCGCACAGTGGGCGCCGCATGCATAATTCCAGACACCAGTTTTGTGAATTTTTATGCCACCCTCGCGACGCACGAATGGTTCCGGTGGTTCCGTTGGGGCTAACATATATATACCGTTATCCGTAGGATATATCAATTCTATCTAGTATTTCTATGTGGAAGGCGATGTTAACGGGCGCGCGCGCCACTTGAAAGTGCACCACCGTTCCGGTCCGACAAATTCACAGCTACAGTGGGTGGTAGTGGGTGGTTTCTTTTCTGGTTGTGGTGGTACTCGTATTGGTTTCAAAAAGCCTCCAACGATCGGCAATTGACATATTTCTCTTAACTTTTCCAAGGGGTATTGGGCATTATTTGAAAATGGGGTTTTCTTAAAAATAAAATATATTTTAAATTGGATTTTCCTCAAATAAAATTTTGGTTTTACAACTTAACAGGGTTTTGTGAATAACTGTAGTTAAAAAAACTTAAATACTCTTATATTATTAACTAAAAATTAAGATTTGTAGCTTAAATTAACTTTTAAAATACTAAAAATATTAAACTTAAAAAGAGTATTGAATATTCTTAAAAAAAAAACCAAAACATGCCTCTTTTCTAATTTAATTTTCAAACGGGTTGAACCTTGGCTTTAACCTAAGCCGGAAATGCGAGAGAATACGAGAGAGTGACAGAGAGAGAGAAACACTGCCACACTGACCCAGAGAAGGGCTAGAAAGAGACAGCCATTGGGTTAAACAGAGTGGCCGAAAGAGAGGGCTAGTGCCAGAGAAATTATGGCTAAGACCCAGGAGACATGGGAGCGCACTTGTTAGCGCATTTTAAGTCCCAGTCAAGGTTGAAACCCTCTTTTTTTTTTTTCTTAATAATCAGCACCTGTCTTTCACTTTCTTCTTGGCATATGAGCTTTTGGGCCACGTTAATAAGCCAATCGATGATTGGCAGTTGAAACATAAAAAAACATAAGTATTTCATTGTTTTTTTTTGTTTCGAGGCTAACCAGAAAAATAACCACAAATACAAGTAATTATTCGAATATTTTTGAATAATTTTGGGCAGAGAAAAACGTCTGGCACCTGCTGACGTTCTCCATACCGGCCTGGCTAACGACCCGGGCCGAGTCGAGTCGTAAATGCAAAAATTCTCGCTCCAAAGTAAATATTTAGAAAATAATAAAATCCAATTTAAATGCAGAATGAAAAATGAAAAATGGAAAAACAACAGAAACAAAAAATATATAAATTTTGAAGAAACGCGTGCAGAACAAAAGAAGAAAGTGCAAAAAAAAAATGAGCATAGAAGAGAGGCTACAGAAGACAATAGGCATAAGATAAATGAGGGAAAGATAAGAAATATAAGAAAAAGAATTATGTTTTTACTTTATATACTTAGTTTTAAAACTTAGAAAATTTTTTAAAATTTTGTTGAAATTCTTAAAGTTAGTTTTTAGCTTCAATATTATTTTAAAACTATATGGAGATCTACATATGTTTGTTCTATGAATATATTAACGAAATCCATCAAACTCATCAGGATCTTTGCCTTTTAAGCTAATATGTACCTTGTTTTAAAAATATTAGAAAAATTAACTATTATCTTAAAATTACTATTTAAATAGGTCTATATATCCTTCTAAAAATAAAGAAGAATATTTAGATTTTAAGATTTTCTTTTAAGAATATTTTCCTTCTCTTATAAAGAAGAAAAATACATACAAGAAGCCATATTCCCAATTAATTTCTTTGGGTTTTCAGTCTTCAGTAAGTAAGTTTAAAGAAATAGTTTCCATTTAAAAATATTTAAAGAATTTCTATACTGTTTTTTATTTAAAAAAAAAATCAGTTTTCTCAAAAACCCGGATTAGTTAAGAAAGTAATAGAAACTCCTTCTAAAAAAAAAACACACCCATACACATGAAAAAAAAACATAAAGAAAGAAAGTCTTTGGCAGCGCAACAGCAGCAGAGGCGGTATAGCGGCTGAGGTGTCGGCTGAGGCAGCGGCATCCGCAACGACGTCAACGTCAACGTCAACGGCGATGGCAATGGCAGCGGCAGAGCAGGTACTGTGGGGCGGCGCTTACCTTGGCGCTTGGCTTAAGCTGCCGTGCGTCGTCGTGATGTGGGCCATGCAGGCGATCCATTCATCAACCTACTCCACCTTTTCTCTCACTGTATACGACGTAATGGAGTTTTTTTTATTTTTTTTGTTTCCTTTTTGGATGGATGTTTTTATTATCGGTTTTTTTCGCCGTGTATTTGGGGGAAACACTTAAGACTGTGGCGACACATATACGCATATAGCCGGTCAGTCGGTGGTGGGTCGGATATAGATCAGCCGATATGTGAATATATACATATATATAAACAGAGACGTGCGAGAGCGAGTGAGACAAGGGGGCAGACAGAGAGGGAAGTTGCAGGGGGGCGACAAATAGACAGACGTCTAGATATATATTTATTTATATTCAAATGACAAAAGAAATGAAACGAAACAATTTTCATTTATTTTTCACTTTTTTGTTTTTATTTTTTTTTGTTTTTTGCTGGCCGCCTTTTTTTTCACACACACACACAGCGACAGAGACGCCGGCCGAGATGCAGGACAGCAGGGGGTGGTGGAGGCGGGTGCCACACAGTTGTCGCACACATTTTTCACATTTTCCAACGCGACGCACCACACAACAACAAAAAAAACAACAACATTTAAAAAAATATATGAATTTCAAAAAAATAATTTTTTTTGAGTGACTGTGTGTGTGACAGAGACAGAAACCGAGAGGGGAGGGGGGGCCAGAGTAAAAAAGAGACAAAAGATCGGCGACGTCATCAAGAGGTATGACAACAAAAACAAAAACAGAAAAAAAAACGACCAACGCGACACTTTTCACATAATTTTCATTTTCTTTCACTCGATTATTAAAAAATGCTTTTTTTTCCAATCAAATTTTGATTATTATTTCAACACATACACTGACAAAAAAATATATATATCTAAAACTCCAAATAACAATAATAATACACTTGAAAAGATTTGTATTTTTTTTATAAATTAACAACTTTTTGTTGTTATTTTGTATTTTTTTTTTTTTTGGTGAAACAAGTGCGAAGCGATCACCGGCGTGCGCGTTACTGAAGATCGCTCTGCTGGCAGGCCTCGCACTCTGCCGGCGTCTACGTCAACGCAGACGCCAGCAGCGAGGCAAGCAGCAGCTGCGAAGCCAACAAATCCAGCCTATGTACAAATCCTAGTACAGTGATAACTATAGAAGAAGGATATGTATTAGGATATGAAGGTATAAATGTTAGAGACTTTTAAATCCTAAAACCCAAACTTTGGGGTTCGAAATATTAAAATTCAGGCCTTTTTAAATATTTTTAAAGAATTTAAGACTATAGTACCGGGTATCATATAGTCGAGAAACCCAGCTATGCTTAGACCTAATACAATTTTGAATAAAAACACATTTTAAACCAATTATTCCCTCATGACCATTAACCACTGTACTCAAATTAATATGAATGCCCGTCTGAGTATTCAAATATAAGTGAGTGGGCTTCCAAATGTATTTACGAGTGTGTGGGAAAAGTGTTTTTCACGCAAATTGTTTGCAACGTCAACGGCCAGCAACGACCCAAAGAAACAACAGTCTAAAAATGCGTTTATGCAGGCTAATTATAGGATAATTCAACAAAATTCCAAAAAACATACTTTTTTGAATTAAATATATCACCTTAAATCACTCTAATTACAATCTTAGAGTATAGAATTATTTTCTATGATAAGCTCTCCCCATAAGCAATAGCATTTTGGCCAAAAACATTAACCAATCACTTAGTGCCATGGCCAAGAGCCTTGTGAACCATTCTCGAATTGCATCTCTGGTTGAAAGGGGATGGCCTCGGCCTTGGAAAGATTCTCCTACCTCCCCAAAAAAAAACAAATACATTAAATGGCAACAAGTGGAGGTAAAGGATATACCAAAAATAATAATAATAAGCAAACAATGTTTGTGGAAGAGTATTGATTACACAAATGACATGCAACCCCAAAAATCGAAGTCAGGAAAGGAGACTTTAGATACTTTCCATTCCTCTAAAAATATTTTATACAATTTTATTTCATTAAATAGTCTCTGGAGGAGGAAATTGTACAAAGTGTTTTTTCAATCGACGCAATTGCAAATTGCAGTTCCTGCACAATTTCAGTTAATCATAAATATTGTATATTTGTATCCATAAGATAGAAAACAGCAACCGAATGATGAGGATGCTGGTCTATGGTTGAGTATGAGGATGAATGGGAAAATAACAAAACAAAAATAACAAACATTTTTACACTTAATATATAAATGCGTTTAATAGCGCCACTTCAGCCTCAGCTTCAGCTTCAGACTTCAGGCAAGACAGAGGGAGGTGGGGTGGGTGGCGACCTTCTCTCGTTTTTCATTTTCATTTTCATTTCACTCACGAGAAAGAAAAGATTGCGTAAAGAATCTGTTTCTAGGCTGCTTGGCTGACTGGCCCTGTTTTCGTCAATTGTCGACAATATCGTTTTTAATGCGCCTCTTTATTTGTTTAAAAAGAAAATTCACAGCCAGAGAATCACAAAAAACACAAGAACCCATAAAAAAACGAGTGTTTTACTCTGAAAACGATCGAAGAAAAAGTGGGAAGGTCAGCAACGAGTATATAGAGTCTTACAATACCCTGGAATAAGGTTCCACAACTTAACTATGGTGAGCTATAAATTCTAGAGTATTTCATAATTTCATTAGAGGAAGCTCCACCATGCTTCTCATAATTTTTATCGTAAAAGAACAACGCCCTTCTCCACGCTTCTCATAATTTTTACTTAAAATGCCCCTGAGGTTAGCTTTTCAAACTTAATAAGAACTTATCCAAATAATTGCCATGTCTCCCAACTAAAGCGACCAAAAACCCTATACTTTTCGACTAATAATACCCCCTAGAAGATGTCTATATATAACAACAAATATATGGCCACCAAGTGGGTGGCGTTGGGGGGGCGGTAATTTGGCTCGAGAGAAACATTTTTAATGCATTTTCACAATACCCGATTCCTGGCATTGCCTTTCATTTGCCGATTGATTGCCGTTGATTTTCCCTCGAAAAACGTTTCGAATGAGTAACAAGAATTGATGTGGAAATACATAAGTTTTTTTACGGAAATTATTTTAAACAATCAGCACTGTTGATGGATCATAAGCTGGCTTAATATTTTTTTATCAAGGTATGATTGATTTCAATTAGATGATTGATTAAGTGATGATGGGAAAAAAAACTATGAATGGTTTTAGTTTCAATATTTAAAAACTCAAACCTTGGCTTGGCATTAACTTGTAGACACTTTAATTTTGAAAGAATTTTAAGAGTTACTCACCTACAAAGAAAGAGAAAATAAATTTAAGAATTAGTATAGAAGTTTAAATATTTCAACAGGATTTTAGTAGCTAAGATGTATAACTAATTTATAATAAGAGGCTCTTTAGTTTAAAAGTTCAAATAGATTTTAGAACTCTTTGACTTTAAAATAAAATATATGTTGTCTTAAAACTTACTTTAACAAACTGTTAAATTTTAATAAATATTTTTAAAATATCTTAAAACCCTTAACTTTATAAATAATTTATCAAAACTAGAAATTTCCTCTTAGAAATATTTCAAGTTCAAAATTCCTTTTTATGATTGATGCTCCCTTCCTGACGTCACAGTCGCAGTGACCTTATGACCTCTTTTCGCCCAGATTAGTCCTTTCCATATTTATCATTTTTTTTCCTGTTTCCAAAGGACATTGACACAATGCAGTAACTTTTGGGGCAACTGTGACGTCAGTGATGTGTGTGTTCCACGCGCTTTTCACCATTTCTATTTTCCCAACTATCGTAGATCGAGGTGAAGCTTTCTGCTTTCCGTTGATGACGTCAATGAGCTTGCCAAAGGTCAATCACTAGGTCGCACAGTGACGTCACAAAGTTTACACACCATAGCGCCCTCTAGGAAAATTTGAAAATTGCGGGGAACTTAAGTTTTTGAAAAATCAGATTTTTTTTTGTGGAAAAAAAGCTTTTAGGAAAAAGTTGTAGTTTGAAAAGCATTTCCATAAAGCTTTTCCGCTTTTCGAACTTCCAATGCGCTGAATTTTCGAAAATTTCAACAGGCAACGTTGCCGTCGACTGCAGCAGAAGCAGTGGCAGCGGCCGAGGCAGCGACCGAGGCAGAGCTAGAAGCAGCGACTGAACTACGAAAGTCATTCGGCTTTTCGGCATTTGTTGCTCAGCATGAGCCGCAGGAGAACACGTGCTCACCGCTCGGCATCTGCGACAGATTGCACCACCACCTCCCCACTAAACCCCCCTTGGCTCTTGGAAACCAGCCTCACCAGCCCCTCTACCCGCGAAACTCTAAAGCCACACTCCATCTCGGCGAGCTCCTTGCGAAGCCGAAGCAGAAGCCTTTGGCGTGAAAACCTAGCAGGGGGAAATAGGAAAAACAATTGAAATAAATAGGAGTGCTGGGAAAATGCGCAAAGGTCCTAGTGCAAAAAAGCTTTAATTGTGTAAATAAATCTTAAAAATTACATTTTATACAAATTAAATTAAGGAGAGGGCACTTCTGAGAGAGGTATTCCAAGTAGAGCTTTCAAAATAATTGGAATGTTTATTGTTGAAATATTTTGGCCAACAAAGGGGTCTTGAAAAGTGGTCTAAAAAATATACATATTTATGAGAGAGATAAGTTATTTAAATTATTAACTAAAAACTAGGATTGGGTTTCAATAAAAAGAGTTCTTTAAAATCTTAGAAGAATAGGGTCTTAAAGTTGGTATAGAAAGGAAGGTAAATAAAGACATAAAGACATAATATAGACATAGACTTAATATAAGCTCTAAACTTAAGAGATTACTATTTATGAATATATGTATATAATTGATAGAGTCCTGACTTTTCCTTCTTGATTTCTTTAAATATTTTGTATGATTTTCCCTCCCGAGAAAAGCCTTCAACAGGCAACGAATTTTTCTGTTTTCTAGCCATGATTTGAATTTTCCTTTTCATTCAATTTTCCTCTCCCTCCATCTTTTTTTTATTCGCATTTCTGTGAGAAAGATAAGCACCCGGCACTCAATGGTGTTCAATGCTTCCTGTTTGCTGGATTTTCACGAGTTTTCCTTCCAGCCCTCATAAATATGCAAAGAAAAATGCAAACCGAAGCAAACGAACCGAGCAGCTATCCTCCCACTTCTCCTCCTTCTCCCACAAACAAAAGAAGATGTGTGAGAAGATTCTGTCAGAAATTTCAACACCAAATTGCCACGCCCATTTGTCCAAACCAAAAAGGGGCGGCAATTAAGAAAATTACCTTCACCAGAGAGAGAGAGAGAGATACAATTTAAAAGTGCAAATGCACTTTCGGCTGCAGTCATAAAAAAGTTGCACCAGAAAAATGTCATAACTGCTATTTTTTATTTTCTGCTTTCTGCTCTTTGGTTTTGTGATAAAAATAGCTATTTCTGCCGTATAAGTCCGTATAAGTACGATTTTAGATGCTTTTCTCAAGATTCAACATCAAGTTGGTGATTTTAAATGAATTTAAAAACTAAAACTAAAAAATGTGATATTAAAACTAAGAGGTATAAAGGTACCCTTTATTTTATTTCTATAGCTACTCTTTTAATGGAATCCGTCTTTTAAAGATATTGGATAAGAAGTTTAATTTTATTAACTTTAAGTGTGGCAAGGTCTCCTTCTTACTTAAAAAAAAAAGTGACCAGCTCTATTTAAATCAAAAATGGACCAAAAATACCAGGCTTTCTTTACACTTTTTTGAAATCCTCATATCAAGTTGGCTTTGCTTTTTCTTCAAACTCTATAAAAGCAGAAAAATCAACAAATTAGTCAGTCGTCGCCCGGCATTCGCCTGGTCGGGTTCATTTTTTCTTGTCTTATTTTCTTTTGTTTTATTTTTTGCAATTTAAATATTTTTAAAGTCTATTGGATCCTTTCGGTTAAGTCTTGGAAGAGTTCCAGAATTCTTGAATTTTATTTTATTTTATTTATTTTATTCTTTATCAGTCAGTGGACTGTTGTTGGCTTTCACGAAGTTCTCCACCTTCTTATTCGCTTATTTTTATTTAAACATACAATTTTTATAAGATAATAGAAAAGATATAGGATATGTACGATCCATGTCGATGAGCTCTTATTTTATTTTATTTTCTTATTTATTATTTCATTTTTTTTACGGACTTTTCTGTGGCAAAGCACCGCATCTTCTGGAAAGTTATCCTTCAATCGGTTGCTTATTTTTTTATCCTCTTAAGCCTGTCATTATTTTTTACACTCGAAAATTTAAAATTGTTATTTATTTATTATTCATCTATAAGATGGATTTTGGGATGTATTTTCTTGATCTTTCGTCGTTAGGCCTTCTTTTAATATTATTATTTATATTTTTTTTTTGTGATCCATTAAGCCTGTCTTTATTTTTTATATTCGAAAATTTAAAATTGTTATTTATTTATTATTCATCTTTAAGATGGATTTTGGGATGTATTTTCTTGATCTTTCGTCGTTAGGCCTTCTTTTAATATTATTATTTATATTTTTTTTTGTGATCCATTAAGCCTGTCTTTATTTTTTATATTCGAAAATTTAAAATTGTTATTTATTTATTATTCATCTATAAGATGGATTTTGGGATGTATTTTCTTGATCTTTCGTCGTTAGGCCTTCTTTTAATATTATTATTTATATTTTTTTTTTGTGATCCATTAAGCCTGTCTTTATTTTTTATATTCGAAAATTTAAAATTGTTATTTATTTATTATTCATCTTTAAGATGGATTTTGGGATGTATTTTCTTGATCTTTCGTCGTTAGGCCTTCTTTTAATATTATTATTTATATTTTTTTTTGTGATCCATTAAGCCTGTCTTTATTTTTTATATTCGAAAATTTAAAATTGTTATTTATTTATTATTCATCTATAAGATGGGTTTTTTTTGGGAATTGTTTCTTTATCCTTCGTCGTTAGGCCTTCTTTTAATATTATTATTTATATTTTTTTTGTAATCCCTTAAGCCTGTCTTTATTTTTTATATTCGAAAATTTAAAATTGTTATTTATTTATTATTCATCTATAAGATGGGTTTTTTGGGAATTGTTTCTTTATCCTTGGTCGTTAGGCCTTCTTTTAATATTATTATTTATATTTTTTTTTTGTAATTCCTTAAGCCTGGGTTTATTTTTTATATTCGAAAATTTAAAATTGTTATTTATTTATTATTCATCTATAAGATGGGTTTTTTGGGAATTTTTTTTTTATCCTTCGTCGTTAGGCCTTCTTTTAATATTATTATTTATATTTTTTTTGTAATCCCTTAAGCCTGTCTTTATTTTTTATATTCGAAAATTTAAAATTGTTATTTATTTATTATTCATCTATAAGATGGGTTTTTTGGGAATTTTTTCTTTATCCTTGGTCGTTAGGCCTTCTTTTAATATTATTATTTATATTTTTTTTTGTAATCCCTTAAGCCTGTCTTTATTTCTTATATTCGAAAATTTAAAATTGTTATTTATTTATTATTCATCTATAAGATGGGTTTTTTGGGAATTTTTTCTTTATCCTTGGTCGTTAGGCCTTCTTTTAATATTATTATTTATATTTTTTTTTGTAATCCCTTAAGCCTGTCTTTATTTCTTATATTCGAAAATTTAAAATTGTTATTTATTTATTATTCATCTATAAGATGGGTTTTTTTGGGAATTGTTTCTTTATCCTTCGTCGTTAGGCCTTCTTTTAATATTATTATTTATATTTTTTTTTGTAATCCCTTAAGCCTGTCTTTATTTTTTATATTCGAAAATTTAAAATTGTTATTTATTTATTATTCATCTATAAGATGGGTTTTTTGGGAATTTTTTCTTTATCCTTGGTCGTTAGGCCTTCTTTTAATATTATTATTTATATTTTTTTTTTGTAATCCCTTAAGCCTGTCTTTATTTTTTATATTCGAAAATTTAAAATTGTTATTTATTTATTATTCATCTATAAGATGGGTTTTTGGATGATTTTTTTTTATCTTCCGTCGTTAGGCCTTCTTTTAATATAATTATTTATATTTTTGTTTTTAATCCCTTAAGCCTGTCTTTATTTTTTATATTCGAAAATTTAAAATTGTTATTTATTTAATATTCATCTATAAGATGGGTTTTTTGGGAATTTTTTCTTTATCCTTGGTCGTTGGGCCTTCTTTTAATATTATTATTTATATTTTTTTTTGTAATCCCTTAAGCCTGTCTTTATTTCTTATATTCGAAAATTTAAAATTGTTATTTATTTATTATTCATCTATAAGATGGGTTTTTTGGGAATTTTTTCTTTATCCTTGGCCGTTAGGCCTTCTTTTAATATTATTATTTATATTTTTTTTTGTAATCCCTTCAGCCTGTCTTTATTTTTTATATTCGAAAATTTAAAATTGTTATTTATTTATTATTCATCTATAAGATGGGTTTTGGAAAGTTTTCCTTTATCTTTCGTCGTTAGGCCTTCTTTTAATATTATTATTTATATTTTTTTTTTGTATTCCTGTATGGAGGACAAGTCGCTGTTTTCGGGTATCCTTTCTGGCCAATAGTTGTAAGCTGCTTGGAGCCAAATACCAAAAGCAACAGTAACAGTAGAACTCTTGCCAAAAGCAACAGCTAAAGGAAAAAGCAAAGCAACAAGCCGGTGGTGGCCAGAAACCACAAAACTCAAGCCAGCCAGCAACGAGGCAGCGAAGCCAATAAATCAAAATGTCATGATGGCCTTTGAAGTGTTGTTGTTGTTGTTATTGTTGCTGATCCAGATCTGGAATGAAAATACCGCTTTTCACGAAGGTTAAAGCCAAGCCACAACAACAAACAAATAACAAGCAAACAGGCAACAGACAACAAACAGCCGACAGACATCGCTTAATTTCGTCAGAGAGCACCTCCTCGTCATCTCATCTCGTCTCGGGTCGTCTCCTTGGGAAATGACAAATTAAATGACAAGAACTGTCAGCTCAGGATGCCGACATTTAGTTAGCCGTAAGCTTGACACGCCCACTTGCCAACGCCCAGCCGCCCAGCCACCCATTGGCCTATTGATGGGCCATCAGAGAAACAAACCGCGGACCACACGGCGTATGGGTAATATGAGAAAGGAATCGAGTACTGCATTTGTTTTTTGTTTTGTTTTATTTTTAAAATTAAATAAATATATTTAAATAAATAAATATCTTTTAAAATTTATTATAATATAAGGTTGTCCCAAACAGTGGCCAAGCCGGGATTGACGGCCAGGAAGGTTTTGCTGTGTGTTTGGTGGGATTGGAAGGGAATCATCCACTATGAGCTGCTCCCATATGGCCAGACGCTTAATTCTACCATCTACTGCGAACAATTGGACCGCTTGAAGCAGGCGATCGACCAGAAGCGTCCAGAATTGGCCAACAGGAAGGGTGTAGTGTTCCACCAGGACAACGCCAGACCACACACTTCGTTGATGACTCGTCAGAAGCTACGGGAGCTCGGATGGGAGGTTTTATCGCATCCACCATATAGCCCGGACATAGCGCCAAGTGATTACCACCTGTTCCTGTCCATGACGAACGCCCTTGGTGGTGTAAAGTTGAACTCAAAAGAGGCTTGTGAAAAGTGGCTGTCCGAGTTCTTCGCAAATAAGGAGGGGGGCTTCTACGAGGGAGGTATTATGAAGTTGCCGTCTAGATGGAAACGGATTATCGAACAAAACGGCGCATATTTCAACTAAATCGGATCACTGTAACACTTTTTATAAAGCATTGAATAAAGAGCAAAAAAGCGGAAGGGAGATATTTGACAACCTTATAGTATTTTTTATTTCGTTTCTTTGATTAACCATTCCCTATTAGAGAAACCTTTCCCCAAAATCAGAGCTCAGTGCAACAGATGCTGTCGACACACTGCCCTTTGACATGTCCTTTGTGCCTTTTGTGAGGCTGTGATTGTGTTGGTATTTGTGTTACTAATGCAAAAGCTGGCCAACTGCTGATGCAGGTTCAGGACCTGGCATTCCATTACCATTTTCCATTCGTAGATTCCCCCATTCAGATTCTGATTCGGAGTACACCCCATTCCATGTGAAAATCCCGGATTCCGTATCCGGAACATTCAGTTAACGAGCTCGTTACGGCTCATTGGCTTTTGGTTCGTGCCTTAGTATGCATTTTGGCCAATTTAAATTGAATTCGGGCTTCAAATGCTTTGGCCTTCCTTCTTCAGTTGGCCAAAACAGAAAAAAAAAAAACCAACAACAGTACCGAGTACTGATTCAGTTAAAACAGAATGCAAATTAAGCTGGACTCGAACCACTCGAAATCTGACATAATAACATATAATTGTTCCAGCAAATGCATTTCGAATTAAAATCGTTTTGTGGCTGAAAGCGGCTAATTGCGATAATTGGTAAGTAAGCAGAAATGAGAGGCTAAAATAAATACATGGCCAAAACAAATAAGCGATAGTTGGCTTAAAACGCAGATTGTCAATTTTTTTTTTAAACATAATAATCAGTGATTTAAATTGATTAAAGCCTATATAAATTCTGTTTTGATTTTTAAGTTAATTTCATTTATCTAAATAATTCTTTAAATTATTTTTTATGGATGGTTTTTATTATAAATTATAATATATCAATATTTTTAATTATTTTAAACTGGTTTTAAAGGCTAAGGAAAATGTAAAAAAGGGAAGAAAAGATAGACTTTCGTATAATTATTTAATTGTTTAATAGTGATTAATATTAATAGTGATTTAATAGTTAAAAGTTTAATTGAAATTTATAAAATAATATATATTTTATACATTTATACTAAAAATTAACATTTAAATGGAGACTAAAAATAATATTTAAACTCAAAAGCCCAGAAAAACCTCAACAGAAAATTTCTTCTAATTTTTCTACAAGCTCTACAATCTAAAATTATTAAAAATTCGATTTAAAATTTACACCAAGACCCCTTTAAGTTTAATTAAAAACCAAAAACCCTTAAAAAAAAAATCATTATATTCACTAAGCAAATAATAACCCATCTGGTGGAGAAACCTAAGAGGGAAGCCCTTGATGGCGAATAGGAAAACTTTTGGCGCAAGTTTGGCCCATTAAACTTTGTACTTGTTGAGGATATCGTGCTGGCAGTATTCCCTCTTCGGGGAAAAAGCCAAGTTAAGACAGTTTTCCCCGCAGTCTTACCCTACCCTACTCCCCCCTTCCAAGTGCATCTATTGTTGATTTTTCCGCCCCATCTGCCCCGGCCCCTGGTCTATAAGGAAAATTCCCACAAGGCGCAGGCGTCGAATCAGAAACTTGGACTCTCTCTGTATTTTTTCCAACTTTACCCAGCAAAAAATTAAACTAAAGTTGGCCTAATGATTTCCCTTTAAGAATTAAATATATATCTATTTCATTTTGAAATTTTCCAATATTTTTTCTAATTTTTTTTATAGAATTCTTAATTTAGAAAAAAAAAAGAAATCAAAAACAGTTTCTTGAGGTTTCATTTATTTTATTTATGATAAGTGCGTAAAGATATAGCTATAGGATATAGTCTATAAGTCGTCCAACAAGAGAGAGCCATAGAGAGAGAGTCAAGCCCCAAAGGAGAGAGAAGGAGAGAGCAAGAGAGAGAGAGTGCGTGGGAAAGTTGCCGGCGAAAGTGTGGAAAACAAAGCGTCGTGAAGGAAACTCGCTCAGTCGAGAATTAGACGCCAAAGCGTACGGTTATCAGCTCTCCGTCTCTTTCATACTCTGTCTTATACTGTCTCTTTTTCACACAGCTGTCACTGTCTCTGTCTCCAACACACACACACACACACACACTTGCTCCCCCGCCGACTCCGGTGGAAAAGTGTGAAAAGTTGTATACAACACAAGTATGTAAAAAAAAATTACAAAAAAAAAATATAAATAAAAACAAGAAACTGCATTGCTGGAGTTTTTCTTTATTTTTTATTTAAAAAATGCACTTATTTTTTTTGGAAAAAACTATTTTAAACCCAGACCGGAAAAACAAACAGAATGTCTAATGTGATCTAAAAATATGGAATCGGTTTTTCGGTTTTTTTTTCTTTCGATCTACACTCGCTTCCCATAAATCAAAAAATAAATCAAAAATCGGGTTTTCCTTTGATTTGCATTTTCCGAAAAAAGTGGGAAATTAAATCTAAAAATAAAATATATATAGATGTGATTTTTTTTGGCATATCAACAGGGGGATCTTAATTTATTATGATTTTTGAAAATAAATAAATAAAATAAATCTAAAGAAATAAAAGAACAAATGTCCTTCCTTAAAAATAAATCTTAAATAAACCTTAAATTCTTCTACAATAAATTAACATAATATTTATTTTTTATTATTTTTTCCAGACACCATGTTTCTGGCCGTAAACCAGAGCCTACAAAATGGCACCAAAAAGAAACGAAAACGCCGACCCCAGGCCTCTGGGCAACAGGACACCGACTCACCGGATAGCCTAGATGATCCTGCCACCGCCCCCCCCCTTCAAGCAATTCCGCCCCTTAATTCCAGCGCCTCCAGCGACCAGCTGGTGGTCAAAGCTGCATCCCCGGCCGAGTGTGAAGTGTGCCAGTGTCCGGGACGCAAGTCCTTGATGCTGATCTACATATACCTGGGCGCTCTCTCGCTCATCCTGGCCAGCCTGACCATCGTGTTCTACACACAGGATCAGTCGGGATCGGTGCCGATCGATAGTCCGGCCAGGACGAGGGAATTTCGGGCTCAGTTCCAGGCGGAGCTGATGCGATCGGAGGATGTCCTGCGAACAATGGTCGGCCGGCTGCTGGAAGCCGAGCAGGAGCAACAGCAGCAGGATCAGGCAAGGGCCGAGGCTCTCGAGAGCTCTGCCGCCAATCAGAGGTCCTTCGATCCTTTGAAGAACGAACGGAAGTTCACGGACAACCTGATCAGCCACACACCCAGGCCCATGGGAAAACGGATGCGGAGGGATGTTACCTCCTCCGAGCCGACTTCCTCCATGCATGGTGAGTTAGGAAGGGATTCTAGAGCTAGAGATTCTAACCTTCCCCGCTCCTTTTAGCTGATCCTGTCATAGAGTTCTTCAATCCCAACCACCGCAAGGTCCTCGAGGAACAGGACACGGAGATCCGGAAGAGAACCGGCCAGAAGGGCGCTGCTCCCGGCGGTGATGAATGGATCTATTTGAACACCTATTGCCGCGTCCCGGAGAAGATCATCACGGGCTTCTGCAAGGGCACCCAGGACTACTGTCCGCCGGCGCCTCAGGGTCCTGTGGGCGAGGCGGGTCCCAAAGGACCCACCGGTAATCCTGGCCTGCCGGGTATACCCGGTCCCAAGGGCAATCGCGGGGATGTGGGCCTGCCCGGAGCACCGGGTGTGGACGGAGTGGGTCACCAAGGACCAGCAGGACCTCGAGGCCAGAAGGGCGATGCTGGCGCCGTGGGACGGGCCGGCCTGGACGGTCGGGATGGAGTGCCTGGTGAGCCGGGACTCGACGGAGTGCCGGGACGAGCGGGAGCCGACGGCAAGAACGGTCTACCCGGAAGGGATGGCAAGGATGGACTGCACGGCAAGGATGGCAAGGACGGCATGTCCATAACAGGACCCAAGGGCGCCCAGGGTCCACCCGGAGAAAGGGGCTTAAAGGGTGAGTATCAGAAATACTTTAAAAAACTATTAAACCTATTATCCTTCTCCAACAGGCATTGCAGGACCTCGTGGTCGTCCTGGCAAGCCTGGTACTAACGGCACGCCTGGGGTTCCAGGAATCAATGCCTGGAAAATGCAATTCCCCAACGGCACCTCCTCCAACGATCTCCTCATTCCACCCTCGATAACAGGTGAGATTCTTGAGCTTAATTTAAAAATTTAAATATAAAATATAAATATTTTATAATTTATTTTTCATTTTTACTAAAGACCTGCATAACCCGGAATTCCATCGCACGATTATTGTGGAGGAAGGCCGCTCCTTGAACTTGAGTTGCTCTGCCACCGGAAATCCGGCTCCTCAAGTGGAGTGGCGCCGCGAAGATGGTCGGACCATTAATGTCAATGGCATGGAGAGTAAGTGTTTTGGGGGATTTGGGAATTATTTAGGAAAAAGGATAAACTAATACCCTTTTTTTAATTTTATTAAATATTTTAACTTGATTTTAAAGAGTTTTCAAAATAATTGAAGATTTTATATTGAAAGCTTCTTATAAGCCCTTTAATTACATGCTTTTAAAGCACTGTTTTATGTACATTTTCCAATGCTTGAAAGTGCTTTTAAAACCGGTTTTCAACACTGCTTTTGGAACTATTTTTTTAAACTTTGGAAACTTTTTTTTAAACCAAAATAAAAAGCAGTTTTCCAACCCTTTAAATTATCCTAAAAATATCTCTTTTATAAACCTCTTAAAAATTATTTGAAAAACCTCCCATTAACCCCATTTTAACCCTATTTTTTTGTACCTTCACCCAGTGGCATCTATTAGCGGGCAATACCTAAAGTTCACCAACATAACGAGACACCAAATGGCGGCCTACACCTGTTATGCCAACAATGGAATAGCTCCAGTTGCCAATGCCACCTTCATAGTGGAAGTTCATTGTGAGTTTTTAAATGTTAAGCTTCAAACTCATGAAAATCTATTATTATTAAATATTTCTTAACCCTTAGTTGCCCCCATGATATCGGTCTATAGACAAACTATCTATGCCGAGTACCAGAGCAGCGCCACTTTGGAATGCCAAGTGGAGGCCTTTCCGGAAGCGATTCGTTACTGGGAGAGGGCTTACGATGGCAAAATTCTAGATCCCAGTGACAAATATGGCATTGAATCATATCCAGATGGGTAAAAATAGGTTTTTTTTTAATTTTAAATATTTCTTAAATTTTTTGATTTATATTTTTTAGGAACTTTAAGACCTCTATGCGTTTAACTATCAGCAGTTTGCGGAAAGATGACTTTGGTTACTATCACTGTGTGGCCAGAAATGAACTAAATGCCACGATGGTTAACTTTGAGGTGGCACGTAAGTTTCAGGGCTTCAATTTTAATTATTTTTATATATTCTAAAGTTTTAAAAAATTTTAGCTCAAGATCCAAATAGTGAGACACCCTATGTGGGAAACAGCATCAAGGTTTATGGCCAAAGACCACCAGAAAGTGAATGTCCAGTTTGCGATCAATGTCCAGATCCTAGGTGGGCTTTCTAGTTTTAATTTTAAACATTTTCAATATTTTATATATATTTTTTTAAACATTTTTTAGTCTCTACCAATGCAAGGACTCTATATTGAATAATTTTGAAATACAAGCCACTGGTAATCTCAGTTATCCTGGCTTACCAAAAAGACAAAAAAGTATGTATTAAAAAATATATATTTTAAAATATACTTTTAATAATTTCTCTTCCAAAAAAGCCTGCTATTTATATGCTGTTGGAAAACCAGTTTTCCACAAAGTCGTTAATGAAAAATTCGGTTCCTGGCTGAGAGATCCTGCCCCGGAAAGTGATCGGGAGAAGACGTTCGTCACCAACGAAAACGATCCCTACAACCTATTTGAGTTCACAACTCGAATCCAATATCGTATGAACAGTGTGCCCAGAAGAAAATATGAAATACCCGAGGGTTTTTATGTGAGTTTATACTAATATTTAATATAAACTAAAATCTAATAACTAAAAATTTAAAAAAAAATAGGGCAATGCTCATGTGGTTTTCAATAATTCCTTCTACTATCATCAAAGAAATTCGGATTTGGTGGTCAAGCTGGACTTGACAAGCCTTAAAAAGATAAGTAAGTCTTAGATAGTATTTTAAAAATAAAATATTTTTACAAATAAATATTTAATTAAAGCCACACAATTACCATATGCCGGTGTGGCTGCTGCTAATAGACTTTATACCACGGACTACAACTACATGGACTTTAATGTGGATGAAGTGGGTCTCTGGGTGATCTATAGCACCTACAACTCCAATAATACTTTGGTGGCTAAAGTGAGTTCTTAACTATTAATTTTTTTTGTAAAAAAATATTAATTAAAAATCTTTTTAGTTGGATGCTGAGACCCTTAAAATGCAATACAATTTTAACATCACTTTGGATCATCATCAGTTTGGTGAAATGTTTATAGTTTGTGGTAACTTATATGCCATTGATTCGGGAACCGATAAGAATACACAGATCCGATATGTTGTGGACTTGTATAAGGGAAAACTACTAAATACAAATCTGCCCTTTTCAAATCCATTTAGCCACACCACAACAGTGGGCTATAATCCCTTGACAGTGGTAGGTTTTATTTAAAAACATGTCTTTAAAATATATTAAAAATATTTTCCTTTTTTTAGGAACTCTACTCTTGGGATAAAGGCAATGCTCTCACATATCCCATTCGCTATAACGAACAGCGTCTGATAACCGACAACAGTTAGGTTATATCTTTGTTTTCAAGATCTTTAAGATCCGAAACCAAGATCTGAGATATAAATCGCTCAAATCGCACTAGTCTAAGGCTTATTGAATAAATAAAAGAAACTGTTTTTTTTTCTAATAATAATCGTGACTCTTTCTCTAGAGACTTGTTTGATATTTACCCTTATATCATTGATTTAAAACACTTGTCTGGCAAGTTGCTAATGGGTTGGTAAAGCATCAAGGGAAAGTGTGCGAAAATATGGAGGTGTGAACTGTTAATTGGCGAAAAAAGGTGCCACAAAATATTTAGATCTTGAGAGGCAAATAGAGGTGTAAAAACTAACCAGATAGTTCCGGTTTTAATTACCAGATAAGGGAAGCTCTAGAATCTAGATCATAAATCTAAAAACCCCGACCTTGAGTATTAAAACCACACATATCACTGTTCCAGCTCATTAGCCAAGGTCGGAGTACTAATGTGGCAACCTGATCCCCTTTACCGGAATTCCCAGTTCCATTTAATGCATCCCACCATTCCCATACCCATTCCCAGACATCCTGTTCCAGGAGCACCTCTCCATTGTCAATTAGCTGCAATAATGTTGACATTATCCGGGGCCCCATGCCCTTAATTATGTTCTGCTTAAAAATGCCTGGAAAAGGCCACGAATTGCAGCAACAAGTCCTCCTACTTTTGGGAGGATTTCTGGGAGGTCCTGCCAGCCCAAGGACCAAGGATGCGAAATGTGTGTGCGGGGGTTTTTCGGGTTAATTTGCAACCAGGGCCACACAGCTGTCACTTTTCAGGAAAGCGAGGTATGGGGTATAAATGGGGGGGATTGGATGGATGGATGAATGGATGGAAGTGAAGCCTTGCAGATTGACGGACTGGCAGAGTGACGGCTTGTCAATATGTACAGAGAAAAAACGCAGAGGCCCCCTCCAAGCCCCCAAAAGCAGTGTGTTGTAGCAGGGAAAGCGTTTCGATGTTTGGCAGTTCGCTTGGAACACAACAGCCCATATTCGACACTTGAAGAAATTATTTATGGTATTTTTTAGATGTTAGAAACTCTAAGTTATAGTTTTAATAAAGTTTCTTGATTTTATAAAATATAGATTGAAAATAACTCAGTTTTTGTATAAAGATATTATCAAGAAACTAAAAGAGTCTAGTAGAAGTACCGGGTATCGGATAGCATATGGTTTTAAAATGATTTTTTGTTTTATTTGTCCGATAATTTATAAGACTTTAATTAAATTTAATCTAGTCTTAAAATATTAAACTATTATAATAATAGCTATAGCATAAGTACCGGATATTATATATATACTTATGTACTTATTACCTGTTTTTTTAAATACTTACTTATCTGATAAATTTTACAAAATGTACTATATGTACTAAATGGAAATATTGACAGAAAATAATAACCTAGTTTTAAAAGACTTAAGAAGTATTATATTATTAAAATAATTATTTTAAAAAGCTTGTAGTACTATTAATAAATAAAAAGACCTCTTTAAGAACATTTAACCCTCAATCATCTTCAAATTACAAATAAAAGATACATTATCTCACCCATTTAAAAATCTAATTTTAAAATCAAATAAACCTCTAAGCCCCCCAACTTTCCTCTCAGTGTTCTGCCGACCAGTTTTGTGTCGCAGAGTTCTCTGGGGAAAATTCTAGTTGCTGTGCGTGCCCCAACAAAGTCCCCAAGCTGGTTCGTCTCTCGTCAATTACGTTGCATGTTTGACAATTTGCATCTTTTTTTTTGTTCCCTCCATTCTTGGCCCATACTCTTCTTCCTGTTTCGATTTTTTCGTTTTTTTTTTTTCGGCCACCCCTTTTGGCCATTGTCTGAACAATTTGTAGCTGCATTTTCCCGATTTTCCAATTCCCCTAACGTGTGAAGCGATTCGGTTAACGGTACTCCTGTCACGAGTTGCGGTAACTTTGCGTGGGAGAATGCGAAAATGCCGAAAGAGAAGCTGAAATTGAAAAATTCCTAACGGTACTTGCGAGGAATTTCCCGAATATGTGATACCCGATACTTGAATCGTGCAGGAATCATTTTCCTTGAAGAGGAAATATTGGAGAAAATATGCTTAGTTTTTATAAAATAATAATAAAAATTAAATAAAATAAAATTTATAAATAAAATGTATAAAAAATGGTTTTCTTTAAATATATTATAAATATAATGGTGTAAAGCAAAGATTTTCTGATTGAAATGTATGATTATTATTACCTCTTATTATGTCTCTAATCCAAAACTAGATTCTTGAATTTCAACCTTAACCTTTACTCTTATTATAGTATCTTTATTTTATTTCTCTTCAAATATATAAATCACTAAAAGCAAACCCCTTTATTTAACTAATCCGGTAATCCTCTAAGCCTCTAATCCTCTATTCTATAACCACATTCTTGGCTCTAACGCACAACCTTAAATTTTTGATATTAATATTTTTCCTCACATATTAAAATAAAATATTATAATCCTCAAAACACCATCTAATCTTTAACCAGATCCTTGTCTCCGAACCCTAACCTTTACTCTCAAAAGCCCCTAATTGATTTCCATTTAACCTTTTCATTTAAGCCTCATTTTTCTATCACAATCAATTAGAGTCGCCAAATCTGGAATCTGGGCTCAATTAAAAGGCCATCTTCTGGCAGTGACCATAAATCACTTGACACCGTTGGTCGACCTTTGGTCCTGCCACACCGGATGGTGTCCTTCCTACTCCCCATGAATGTGTTTTGATTTATGCAGTTTTAAATATATTTCATTTCCGTACTGTTTTCCTTTTTTTTGGTTCTTGTATTTTTTTTTTTGGCCAAATGCCAACAAAATCGTTTGACTGGCCTAATCCTCAGATTTTATTTTCCTTTTTTTTTTTATTTTTATTTTATGTTGAGGCAGGCCCATCTGGTGCCGTTTGTAAGGATAATGCGCTCTTGTCAAATTGCCAACAATGGGGCATAGGGGCTGGGAACAGCTGTTGGAGGCTAAGCGCATTTGGCAGTTGCTTTCTATTCCGCCGGATTCCGCTCCGCCGGAGTCCGTGGACAAACAATTTTCATGCTCGAGCGGTGCCATGTCCGCACCACTCCCCACTTCGTACTCGGCAGGAGCTTTCACTTCCTTAAGCCCATGAGCCACTACACTGATAGAATTATTTAAGTTTTTATTTATTTTTATAATTTAGAAACGGTTTTTAAACTACTTATCTTTGATAGTGTGACCAGAAAAGCATGCAGACAACCCAAGTGTTACCCAATTTCAAAAAAGGATACAAGATAAATATTTGTTTAAGATAATTCCCCTAAAATCCCTCCTTATTTTTATTTAAAGCTCTTCTAAGACACTTTTCCAAGATGTGGAACACTCTTTAGTGTGACCAGAAAAGCATGCAGACAACCCAAGTGTGACCCAATTTCAAGAAAAGATACAAAATAAATGTTTGTTTAAGATATTTCCCCTAGAAACCCCCATTAATGTTTATTAAAACCTCTTCTAAGATACTCTTCCAAGAAAATGGAAAACTTTTAAATACAATTACCAATTTTCCTCAGTGCATTTTTCTCTTCGAATTGGCTTCCCTGTTTAGCAACAGTTTGCTTCATTAAATTGCAAACGAGCATCAAGTATCGAGTGACTGTCTCCAGAGGTGGGGGGGCTGGATATTCGTTATTTTTTTCCGAGGGGTAGAATGATTTTAGGAATCACTGAGAACCAGGATGGATGAGGGTGGGTGAGTCGGTAGGTGGTGGGGATTAAATATATAGACAGAGCTGAGATAAAGTAGGTTGTAGGTAGGAAGCCATAATATACTTTCCAGTGTTTACCTTTTAATCAAAATGCAAAATGTAATTTGAAATTTTAACATGAACAACGTGAGCAGGTCACTGGGCCATAAAGTCCTCACAATTTCATGGCCCAAAGCAAGTCAGTGATGTCGGGCTAAAAAAGCTAAAAAATCGGTTAAATTTGTAAAAAAAAGTTAAACATTTCAAACAAGAAAGGAAAGCTAACTTCGGGCGGAGCCGAAGTTTATATACCCTTGCAGCTAAAACCGGATATATATCGCAAACATCGGATATAGTTGGCCGATCCTTATGAAATTTGGTAGGATGGATCAAAATATAATCTGTACCAAGTTCCAGCTTTCTATCTTCAAAAACACAAAAGTTGGGTCATTTCCGATCGTTCAGTTATATGGCAGCTATAGGATATAGTCGGCCGATCCTAATGAAATTTGGTAGGTTGGATCAACTAACCAAAAATAGAGTCTGTACTAAATTCCAGCTTTCTATCTTCAAAAACACGAAAGTTGGGTCATTTCCGATCGTTGAGTTATATGGCAGCTATAGGATATAGTCGGCCGATCCTTATGAAATTTGGCATGTCGTATTATTTTGCCAAAAATAGCTCTCATGTCAAATTTGAACTCTCTAACTCTAAAAACACCAAAGTTATACCATTTCCGATCAATCAGTTATATGGCAGCTATAGGATATAGTCGGCCGATCCCGGCCGTTCCGACTTATATACTGCGTGCAAAGGAAAGAAGGGTGTGTGCAAAGTTTCAAGACGATAGCTTTAAAACTGAGAGACTAGTTTGCGTAGAAACAGACAGACGGACAGACGGACAGACGGACAGACGGACATGCTCATATCAACTCAGGAGGTGATCCTGATCAAGAATATATATACTTTATAGGGTCGGAGATGTCTCCTTCACTGCGTTGCACACTTTTGGACAAAATTATAATACCCTCTGCAAGGGTATAAAAAGACATTTTCTGGGATAACTTTGTGATATTACAATTTATTATTAGAAATTTAATAAAATTATAATTTTCAAAAAAGTTTATTTAAAATGATTAAAATTATAGTTCTCGATTATTTATCACGTGTTTTTAGAGATGGATTTCTAGCAGCGATATCGATTGACTTTATGGCAATAAATGGCCACCATTCTTTTGATGTATAGCCTCGTTCTCTCCACGGCTCTGGAAAGTGCAAGTCCATTTATCACCGTTTCTATCACATTTATACATGATTGTACGGAAACGAGCATTTCTCGTAAGTTTACATTGATCTGGCTTGCCTTCGATCTTGATTTCCTCGAAATCATCTCTTAAATTTTGATCTTCATATATCAAAAACACTGTATGATGATTTGGATCGGTGGTGGTCCTAAAAAGTCGCATTAGTGCACAGGCCTCCATAGCAATCATTTCCCATTCCCTTTTTGCCGCTGGGGAGCGATAGTTTTTAGGAGGGTTTTTTTGATCATTAAAATAAATCACATGCTTCTGAACAAATGACTCATTAGGGCAATTATTGGTCTGGGCAAATCTATTTACTCGTTTCCTTCCTGGAGGTTTTCCATTTTCTCGACAAAGGTAATCAACAACAAGTTCGGATCTTCTTTCCAATTTCACATTCAAATATTCATAGACCCTTTCTGTAAACTGAAATTGGCATTCGTTTTCCAAAAAACACGCCATCCATATGGGATACCGGGCACTTTCCTCAAGCTTCTTACCATCCAGAAAAATATTAGCTGTGGTAATCACAATATAAGATCTCGGAGGACACTTGATATTAATAATATTTTGGGAATTTTCCAATTGTACATGGATGGCGTCCCTCGCCCCATATGTCTATAGAAAAAAAATTTTATAAATATTTGGTTTATGAAAAAAAAAAACAAAAATAATATATATCCTTGCAGTTTAGTTATAATTCCAATTGAATTTAATTTTTTAAAAAGTTGCAAGCTTGTATCTAGAGGTCTCAGATACTTTCTAAGATCGTAGATACATATTTTCTTCACTGCTTTGGATACTTTTCATTAAAATTATAATATTCCCTGCAAGGGTATACAAAATTTAGACTCTATTTCAACTCACTGATTTTAACAACACAAGGAACACTCCCAAAACTTTTAAAATATTTTCCTTCATCTTAGCTCTCGCCACAAGTATAGACTAAAGACTAAAGTATATTATCTCACAGCTCGGCTTTTTATAGGTAATAGGTTATCATGAGAAGCTTCAAGTCAAGCTCAAGAATTATCAATAGAACATATTATGATTCATAATGGGTTTTTTTTAAGTGTGACAGCTGTGACACGTAGTTGATAATCGCAGTTTTTTGGAATCTTTTTATTATAATTAATGAGAATCGAATTTAAGAAAAATTTCGTGATTTCCCAAGGGGGAAGAAATCCCAAGGGATTTCCCAGAAATGTTTTTTGGTAGTTAATCACTGCTCCAAATCTTTTCAAGTTTTTTATATAAGATTGTGGGTTAGTGAGTCTTTAATAGAAGTGGTGGTTCTTCTACTTAATTTGTAAATCATTTACTTTAAAATTTATTTAGCTGGAAAACAGCCAAACTCTCAGCACTGTCAGAACTGAGAGCTGGCAGGGAAAGCAATTACTAAAGAGTCCAGCTTCCAAGGGTAAAGGCCGGGCCAATAATCATGGCCAAAGCTGCCAATCGTTGATGCGTTAAATTATTTCTCGTAATAAAGCCAAAGGCTGTCAGACAAGGGTGGCAGGTCAGTCAAGGGAGGGTAGAGGGGTCAAAGGACTATGGCAAACTTTAATGAATAACCCCGTCAAGTGGCAGAGATCACTTCAAGAGGCAATAACTTGGCTTAAATGCTCGTAAATTGAGACCCAAACTGTCCTACCTCGTTTGCCCAACAAAATGAACAACAAATAGGTCTTTTTATTAAAACTTGAAACTATTTCTTAAAGGAATTCATATATATATATATATACTTTCTTTTTTTGAGAAGTATAAGTGTTTGAAAAGTTTCGAGTGTCCTTCAGAGACAAAGGAGTTGAAAAGTTATGGAATGGTATGCAGAAACTTTTTAGTTTTTAAATACTTTTCCAATAAAAGTATGTCTTTTTTTGTTTCTAGACTTTTTTAAGGGAGAAGTTAAAGAGAAAATGTGGTATTGAAAAATACTTAAAAATATTTATAAATATATTTAATCAAAATTTATATTAAGAAATATTTTAGAAACCTTTCAGTTTAAAAGTCTTTTCTTTTCTGTCTTTTGTGGCATCTAGACTGTGACTTTTTTATTTCTTTTTTTATAATTAAGATTTTATATTCATTCTATTATTTTTTAAATCCCTAAATATAGTTTTTATTTTTCCCCAATTTTTTATATTTAAATTTTAATCGTAGAAGTAGCCCTAGTAGTAGTAGTTGGTTTAGGAAAAAAAACTTTTAAAAGAAGAAAAAGCAAGAGGTCCTTTGTGGATTAGACAATGCCCCTGATGGCTCTCGCCTTCGCCAGCTTTCTCTCCCATCACTCCCCCACAGCTTTCACCCCCACTTTCTCCTTCCCTTTCACCCTCTCTCTGATTTCTCTAGCATCGTGCCAAAGACAATGGGCCAACTGCACAATGTCGAGTCGGACAGAAACGACATCGGTCTCGAAATAAACCATAAACCCCCGACAAGTGGTGACCTCTATGGCAGACCTCCCCTCCCATCTCAGGTCTCTCTGTCCTCCTGCCACCCACTTAAAAAACCTCCCCAACCTCCTTCCCATCCTCCCCCTTGTAAATTGCATTGTACTTTTAAATGCGTTAATTGAGTGCCACGAATTGTCTTTTAGAGTCTTTGCCTCTTGTTTCTGTTTTGGCATCTTTTGTGTTTTTTAGATTTTTTTTTTTATTTTTTTGGCCTCTCGAGTGGGACATTCTGGTCTTGTAGACCAACAAACAACAAATCAAAGTCAAATGGTCAACAAGGGTAACAAATTCTAAAGGGGTTTGCACTCTGCACTCACAAAATTAAACCGCAAACCAAAGAAACCCAAAAAAATATACCCAACACACTTGATGCCACAAACTTTAATTGGAAATTCCCATCTTTATTTATTACTTTCTTAAATTAATTTTAAATACACTTCCTTATTTTTTTAAGACCCTTATAAGCCACATTCTATAAGGGTCTTGCCAATTGAAATGTTGGCCAAAAACCCCTTACCCAGCTCGTTTGGCTGACACAGTTTGAAATGTTTCGCTTTGACACTTTTGCGTTTTATGGCCGCCAATAGAACTCATGCCCCTCTCGGTTCCCCCTGTCCACCTTGCATCCCCTCTCCCATCCCCTATTGCACCCTACAACCATGCCATTACTCCCCCTCCCAAAAATACCCCACCATCTGATACATTTTGTGCTTAGGTGCACTTCAGTGAACGCATGGGAGTAAGCCAGAATACACTGTACAAAAAATTATGTTAGTTAGAAATTTTAAAGGTTTTGTTTTTAGGTTTAAATTTAAATTAACTTTAAAGTTTGATAATTTTTTAATTAAATTTTAAGGGTTTTTAAAGCTCTTTTACTTGCAATAGTTGTTGCTTGCTTTTTTTAAGGAAAAATTATAGCTTTGGAGTTGGTAATGTTTTAAAAGGAAAACAAAATATTTAAAAAATAGTTTAAGATGTGGTTTTTTAAAACTAATAATAAGAGTTTATTTAAATTTATTTTTTATTAAATATTAAGAGCATAAATGACCTTCTTCTTATTCCAATTTCGCATTAAACTAATTTTCAAAGATATTTTAAGAGATTTTTCATAATAGAGAGTATTTTATTTTAAAGAAAATTGTCTTGAATTACAAAATTTATAAAAATTTTAAAAAATTTTACAAAAAATAGACAACATTTCTTGGTAAAAACTATAGATTTATTTATAATAAGTGAATAAAATTAAGACTTCTCCAAGTTAAGATTCCAAACCTTAAATATTAATCTTTCCACTTTTTTTTTTGTAGAATATTTTTCTCATCCCTCTTGTTCTCTCAGTGTATCCACTGACCAGTGGTAATGAGTCGAGCTCATGGCGCGTGTTATGGCCGTATGCGCTCATTAATTTCGCTTGAGTAAAGTTCAATAGGACACCCACCCAGCACCACCCACCCAACCATCACCACCCAGTAGCCCCCGTAGCACCACCAGGTGGCAGACAAAGTGCTGCAAATTTCAACAGGCGAATGAAAAATGATTTGCCAGACCGTCTAACAAATGGGTCGCAATTTTTGTTACGTGGGTGTGGCAATAAGTCCAGTGAGTTGCCAGTTACCAGTCTACCATCTACTACCAGCTGGCCAAAAAGCGCTGATAAGCAAAGCCCTGACCAGGCTAGGCCGGGCTAGGCCATAACAGGCCCGGTAAAGTAACTTGGCCAAAACGAATGGCCAGCAATTAGACAAAAGGCAAAGACGCCGCCGGCAGTTTCACAAATTTGTTAATGGAATGGCCAAAAAAAACATAGAAAGGGGCGGTGGGCGGTGGACTAAAGCAAAACCATCGAGTCCTGCGATGTCCTGAATCCTGGGCTGGGTTAAGTAACTAACTAACGTGTCTCATGCGATCCAAAATCGATGACAACGACGGTTAAAGGGTGTCTCCTTTGGTTTGGTGAATGTTTTGGGTTTAACGGACATCAATCCTCTCTTGAGCGGACAGGGAAAAATACAAGTATAATAAAATAATAATTTAAATACTTATTAGAGACTCAATGTTTGTTACTTAGGGGATTATGTATGAAGTTTTAAGCCTAAAACCATCCTCAAGGCATTTTTTTATGAAAGAACAAAGCAATATACATATTTACACCCTCTCTTAAGCGGACACCTCTAAAAAGTCATTTTTAGCCTTCTTAAATTAGTAAATTAGTAGGAAGTAGTAGTAGTAGTAGTAAATTAGTAAAAAATGACTTAAAAATTTTACTTTTGATGTGTTTCTGGTATTTCTAAGAGATTTTAAATGTTTCAGATTATTCTGAGAAAAAAAAATTATTCTGATAAAAAAACTCAAAATATGTCAAGAAAATTTCTCACATCCTCTCTTGAGCGGACACCTGAAAATAGTCATTTTAGCCTTTTAAGAGTAGAAATCCATAATTAAGAGCTCCAAGGATGAACTGTGTATTGTGTTTTTGGTATAATAGAATGAAAATTTCTTAGATCCTCTCTTGAGCGGACACCTGAAAACAAGCATTTTAGCTTATTTTAGCCCTTAAAAGTAGAATTCCATAATAAGGAGCCTCAAAGATGTGCTGTTCTTGTATGTTTGGTATTTCAATAAGATTTAAAATGTACGGGAGGTCCGGGGTACAGTACGGGATATGAAATAAAGAAAATTTCTCAGATCCTCTCTTGAGCGGACACCTGAAAATAGCCATTTTTGCCTTTAAAAATATAAATCCATAATTAAGAGCTTTAAGGATGTGATGTTGATGTATTTTTGGCAATTTGATGAAATTTTAAATGTAAAAGAGGCAAAATATAAAGAAAATTTCTCAGATCCTCTCTTGAGCGGACAGTAAAAAAAATATTTTTTTTTTTTGTAAACTAATAAAAGTTGAAAAATTCTAGGAGTTTGTTGCAGGAGTTTAACTGTTTGAAAGCTTTAAAATAAGTTATTTATTTTGCTATTTAACTTTTAAAAGTTTAGTTTTACAAGTTTTTTACATTTTCCCTCCCTCTCTTAAGCGGACACCTAAAAAAATTCCACAAAAAATAGACGGTTTGAAATTCCAAGCTCTAATTAAATTTTAAGTAGATACTAAAAATAAACCACAAAGTTCTTTGGTAGTCTTTGTTTCCTGAGACACCCTGTTGGCCAGATAGCCCCACTATGTATTGACATTGACAAATCTATGGCCAACACGGCCCAACTTGGCCAACAAAAACAGCGTCAGCTAACTGTAATCAAGTGACGGGACTGAATACTGGGAGTTGTCAGGACTTGCATTTTATCAACATATTTATGTGTCGGTCAATATGTTTGAGTTTTCAATTAATTTCACCGCGCCTTACGGTATGCAATCACCTGCCAAACTGATAAGGCTCGACACCCACACACTCACACACACACACAATTCTGTAAATATTTATTTATATTTATGTATGTGTGTGTGTGTGTGTAGGGTTTTGGCCCAGTTAAGTGAATACTTTTCACCTGGCCAAAAGCAAAAGGTAGACGACAAAAAAAAAACAAAAACTGCGGACATTTCAATTTCAATGCAAAATAGCTGTGAAAAGAGGGAGGAGTTGGAGGTGGAGAGGGGCTCTATACAGAAGCTGTGGCATTTACTAGTGATAGACACTGAAAAAAATATCTATATGTTTTTAAAATAAATTTAAAAAAAAATTCCAATAAAAGCTAAAAAAGCTTTTAGGCTTTGTAGACTTAATTCTTTATTTATTTTTTTTACTAAATCTTTTCTTTATCTAAAATTACTTCTATAATTTTTTCAAGTGTAAAATCTCCACTGTTGCCCTTAAATATTACAACCGTGTCGATGGTTTCGTCAACTTCAAACATTTCCCACCATAAATACAAGACTTTAGATGAAATGAAACATGAAAGACACCCACACACATATAGCAGAGGCGACATGGAAAGAGACGGCTAGCGATAAAGGGTAAGAGATGGCAATACCAACAAGAGTAGAGCCCGAAGAAAGGGTAAGGATTGGGCTTATAAAGTATTCATATGAACATGCTTGGACCCAAATGCTTGTTGCCTTTGAAGGGCAACAAAAGAGCCAAATGGAAACAGTTTCGTGCACATTTCTATAAATTCAAAGTTGGCCGAAAACAGAAAAGACCTTCCCTCCTGAGAGGAGAGGGGAGAGGGCAGGGCAGGGCAGCTAAAGGCGGTCCTGAGCCAAAGAATTTATGCAAATTTTCCAAAATGTTCAACTGTTGCTTTCCTCCAGCCAAAAGGGGGGAAAGTGTAGCGAAATATAAAGCCAAAATAGGTACATATGTATAGGTCCTTGTGTGGGTTGGCCTCTCTGACCTTTAAGATCTTTATGATTTTGGCTATAGCTTTTATTTCTTGGAAAAAAAATTATAAAAAATAAAAACGGAAATTAAAACTGGCTCAAATGATTTATTATTTTAGCTTCTTGCTTTAAGGGCTTAAAAATTAATCAACTATTCTCAACAGGAATGGAACCTGAATCGAGCCTGAATTAGGATTTAAAATATATATCTTATTTCTTACTTTATTCCTAAATGTTTAATAAAATTTTTAAAAAAGTTTTCCATTTTTTTTGTTACCATTGAAAGTCAATACACTTCAATGGCAGCCACTTGAAGCGTTTTCATTTTCAACGATTTTTAGCCTCTCGAAGTCGGCCACTTAAAAATATGAAACAATTTTCAAAATTCATTTGGAATGTAATAAAATAATTCATAACTTTTATGGTACAACACCAGGACAGAGGTGAAGAGGGCAAGGAAGTGAAAGCAAAAAGGGCAAAGAGCAGGTCACAAAAGTATACGATTACGGAAATAAATTGTGAAATACTTGGCGAAAATAATCCGGCGGAATCCCCGAAATCATCGCACAGTTAGGGCGAGAACTTTGCAACACTTTGCCACATGCCACATACACACACAGTTACTGTTAAAAGTATATACATATATGTGAGTATATGTATGCATTCAAGTGCTGTTGCAACTGAGAGCTGCACTTAAGCCACGCCCACCACCCCCAGCCGACCGCCCATATGTTGATACTGCCAAAGGGAAAAACTAAAATATAATAAAATAAAAATATTATTATTATCCTTTCATTTTCAAGTGCTTTCCATTGTGTGAGTGTGTTTACTATATGTGAGTGCGTATATGAGGGTGCATAAATTTATGATACCCCATGGAAAACAGAAAGGACCAAGGACCATGGACCAAAGGACCAAAGGATGCTGGCAAACTGAATCCTAGAGCACATTAGTTGGCAAATTGGGGAACTAGTTCAATTAATCCGCTCGACTGAAGTTTGGCTAGCAGCAGGAGCAGCAGGAGCACCAGGAGAAGAGGATCCCATCGAGTCCTGGAGTGCAATTGAAAAGTTCCCTCCCAGCTTCACGACATTTCTAACTTTTATGCACTGAGAGAATGGTAACAGGGAGTGTTAACTTTTAGACTTTCTTAATGATATTATTTTTTTGTAGTAGTATTTATACTTTTAGTTTTTTTATTATTCATACCCGGTACTTGGGAATATTTAAAAATGAAATTAATACTTGAAAATTATTTGTATATTTCCTATTTGAGTATTATTTTTTTTCTAAAGAGGCTCACTATGGGTATTGGGTATCATATAAATATGTAGTTGAATATTTTTTCAGACAATACTTTCTTTCTCTCTCTAGACAAGATTGCTATGTACCACTATAAGTACCAGGTATCATATAGTTATACATTTTGGAAGAGGTATTTTAGGGTGTATTTTTGGTATTTTATATTCCATTTGTTTGAAAGATCGGACTATACTTGTTAATTCTAAGGTATTATATTATTAAAGTAGTATTTGTACCTCTAGTATTTTTTATTTATACCCGGTACTTCAATTTTTGTGTTCTTTATTATATATTTTAAGACGAAATCATATAGGTCGTTAACTAAACCCTAAATAGTTCGTATCATAACTTCTTTAGAGGGTATCTAAGATAGTTTATACACCCTTTGTTTTAAACATCAGTCTACCTAAGATTTTCTACTTACTTCAAAGAAAAAATACCATACCATAAAGAATGAAACATATAAAGAGGATTCTAGCTTTACGAATCTGAACTTCCTTAAAAAATACTACTTGAAAGGACATTACGACTTTCTTTCCATACCTAATCAAATCTAGATATTATTTATTTATCAATAGGCACCCTATAAGTACCTGGTATCATATAGTTCTAATAAAAAACACTTCCAATTCTTCAAAAGTTATTTTTAAAGATCAGAAAAGCCCCAAACTATTAAACAGATTGTCTCAAAATATTTTTCAGATATAATAGCCATTATAATTATCCTTAAAGCCGTAGTCCTTTTAAGTAAAATGTATTTAAAACTGAGATCCTTTATTTTTTCTCTCTAACCAAAAGGTAATTAATCACTTTACTTCCTTAAACAATTTGCATCTGCCTGGCGGAAGTTGCCTTTCGCTTCCTTGAATCCTTCGCTGTATTTCTGTGTGTGTGTGTGAGTGTGTCCTTTTTTTTCATATCCTTTTTAAATAATACACCTCAGCAACAAGCACTGGGTAAGTGGTGACGTACTTTTTTTTTTTTATTTATTATTTTTCTTTTTCCTTTTTTTATTTTATTTCTTTCTTTTTTTTTTTGTTTTAAGGACTCGGACAAGTGAATATGGTAAAGTGGCAGAAATGCGGCCTGTATTTGCATGCAACATGGAAATGAGAAATGGAAAATGGAGAGAGACCAAAGAACATGGAGCAAGGATAACGGAGAGTGGAAATGGGAAATGGGAAATGAATGAGTGGGACAGCAACAAGCTGCATGTGTGTAAATCCATTTATGCTCCAGCGCATTTATAGCCAATTTAAAAGCCCAGAGAGTCCCAAGCCCACTGCCAGGATAAAGGTGGCAGGATGGTCCGGGTGGGTGGGTAGCGAGGCAGCGGTGCCTGGTAGGATAATGATAGTTGGATATGCCACTGACCAGAGGGATATATCATTTACACAGTGCCCCATCACCCCACCCCCATTCTACAACAATTGGTGGCCCAGCGTTGATTTGTGGTAAATGACTCTCCATGCTCTGATCCTGCCTTCCGCCCCCCCTCCACCCCACACTGGCCATATCCTGGCCATGTCCTGGGCATTCCATTTGCATTGCGGGCCATTTAATTGCGCAGTTGCCGCATGTTTTACGACCAATATGCATAACATGGCATCCACAGTCACATTCGACATTCGTCGAAGGACTCTGAGGAGTGAGAGAGAAAGAGAGAGGAAGAGGAAGAGTGGAAAAGCAAAAAAAAACGCGGCATACTTTGCTGCGCAAGCAGCGTCGAATATCCTTGTGCCAACACACACAAGCACTAAGAGCAGGCAGCACTGCGAAAAAAATTTACAAAAAAATTAAGTATGATTTTTTTTATATAAGGCCTTTAAAGGATATAAATAAATATCCTTTTAGCCTATCCTTATTTCTTTATTTTCTCTTTTAAATTTTATTCAAGTCTTACCCCCTTTATTTTCCAGTGCATTTACCCCATTGATTCAATCGCATAACTATGCAAAATTACGCTTATTGAGTCTTCAGGAAATTATAACAAGCACTGGGGTTGGGGCTGGGGCTGGGGATGGTCCTGGTCCTGATCCAGGTCCTGGTAGTGGTCCGGGCATAAGCAGGAAGGATATACTATATAAGTAGCCCACTTATCACTCGCTTGTTTGTTTATCTTGTTATACTTGCTATTTGTTTTACAACCAATTTTTCACTTTTCTCCTTTTTTTTTTTTAAGGATTTGTTTTTGTGAGGGAATATGTTACTAAGTGTTTGGAGAAAGTTTCAACAATTTTATTAGGTTTATGGTTAGTTTATAGGGTAATTTTTGTAATAATTAATAATACCTGGTACTTGGGGTAATATAGACGTATGTATATTAAGGAAGTTATCCGTTTTAAGTCACTGGCTATTTATCTTTATCTCATAAAATTTTTTAAGAGTTTCTAAGGGGCGTTTCTAACGTTATTTTGTTGATATTCATACCCGGTACTTAAAGCATACATAAAAGCTAATTTTAAGAGTAAATTTTGCTATTATAAAGTCTATGAGAAGTATTATTTTTACTATTCATATCCCTTTCTTAAAAGCTTAAGGACTTAAGTCTTATAATAAGTAATTTGCTATGTAATTGGATAATTATTATAATACGTAATAATATCCGATACTTGGGGTGATATAGACGTATATTTTCATAAAGAAAGTTATCAGTTTTAGCCCCCAAACTATTATTCTCTGATTGAGAACATTATCAACAATTTCTAGGAAATACTTTGTTCATAATATTCATACCCAGTACTCAAGATAAAAATGATAAAAGAAATATTATTCAAACTATTCATACCTGGTACTTATAAAAGCAAAAAAAGGAAACCTTTATTGTATAAATAGTTCTTCAAAGACTTTAAACCTTTAGACCTTAAAAATAAATAAGAAAAAATAGTACTCACTGGTTCAAGTTGCGCTCGTTGGAACCCGACTGGCTCTGGACATTGTCCGTGTGGCGTCGCTCCTTGTGGACAATGCCCATCAGCTTCATCCATGGATTGTTCTGGGAGCCATGGCCTCCCATGCCGCCACTCTGCCACATGGTCATCTTGGCGGCTGTTGGTCTGCACCTCCTTGGCCTCGGTTCGAAATTGTATAGTTATAGTTTGTAATATTTTGTATGTGTATTAGTTATAGTTATAGTTGTTATTGAAACGCACTCGCGATTTTCGAGAAGAAACCTTGGCGTTGAGGAGGAAGTTTCCAAATGAAATTTATTTTCTTTTCAGTTGAGAGAGACGAAAGTTAAATTCCTTATCCTTTTGTTTTCTTTTCGAAATTAAAAGAAATGTATTTATTTTTTATTTTAGAATCTTTGTTGATTTTTTTTTTATTTTTGTTGGATGGAATTGAACTAAGAGACTTGCTATGCTTGGGCGGCTGATGTTGCTCTTGCTTTTGCTTTGCTTTTTGCAATGTTGCTTTGGAAGCAGCCTTTTTTGGTCGTTTTGCTCGATTTTTTTTTCGATTTCTGTTACTTTATTTTTTTCTTCTAATTTTTTTGAGCAAAGATTCTCTTGTTCTTGGTTTCTGGTTGGTTTCTTGGCCTAATATGTCTAAAATTAAGAATCACAATGGGCGTACAACTTATCCTTTTTCCCCTTCTCTCTCTCTCTCTCCCTCAGTTTTGATTTATATTTTAGAAATATATTTAATTAATTATTTGTTATATTTTAGGGGGGTGTTCCGTTGTTTGTTAACCAAATTTGTATTTTATTGCTAATTATTGTTGGGTATCTCGGCTTGTTGATTTTAATTCAAAAAATTCCCCTCCTTGTATATTTTGTCTTCTAGCTAAATTTTGCTGGCCAAAGATTCTGTCAATGAACTCATTATTTATCGATTATAATCGAAATTGATCGATTATTTGTTTAAACCAAAAACTTGTAAAGTAGAGCTTTTATAATTAAATAAATTCATTTCTAAAAATTCTATTATTAATTAAAAAAGACCAATTATTATGTATTTTTTTAGGCTTCTTTTTTTTGGTAATTTTTAAAACTCTACTTTTTTTTAGTTTTTGGTTATTTTAGGTTATTTTCGTACAATTTATTTACAGTGTATCCGTAGTTATGTACAACATTTATTTATTATTCGCTATGTTCGATTGCTTTTTGGTAGACTTTGTTGTTATTATTGTTATTTATTTAATTGTTAATTATTTTATTTTTTATTTGTTGTTGCTTTGATAGTTGTTGTTATTATTATTGTTGATATAGTGCTTAGGGCAGGAAGGCGATTTATTGACGATATGAGAATTTACTTTTTACACAGGCAGCTGAAAATTGAAGAAAATTTTAATTTTTAATAAAAACTAAAATATTTCAAAATTAGTTTCATCATTTTAGAAAGTGTTTATTTTATATTAAAAGGAAATAAGTGGTCCTAAGCCATATAGAAGTCATTTTTTAATCCAAATCCTACTGGAAAACTAACTTAAAGTCTTTTAACTTGAATAATATCATATATAAGTATATACCCCCTTTAATCCTAGATCCTCCCTGAATATAAAGCCATTAATATTAGCATATAAATATACATCTGTTTGTTAACCCATGATAGCCAAACACAAAGCTCTCCATTGGCTCAATTATGTCAACAGACTCTGAATACGAATCATCGTTTGGTTATGGCTTATGAGAATGCCTCAATATATTTGCAATTTTCAATGTACGACCACTGGCTTATAAACACACACACCTACACTATACAAACATAAAGATACCCCACCACCCTCCGAATTTTCTCGCATTTTCCCATTTTCCAAACGTTAAGCAGTTGTTGTCTGCCAAATCTGACATGGAACATGAGGGGCGGAAATTCAGGAGGAAATTCAAGGGGTGTACGTTTGAGTGAGGGGTGTCCAAGTCTATCAGTCTACTAAGTACTTGCAGCACACCCACTCACACTCATACTCATACTCATACCAACACCCACTCCCATCCAAGGTACACCTACACACACACAGATGGCTTTTGGTGACTGGAGCGTGTGCACATTTGCAATGCCATCAACGTCGCATCGAGCACATTAAGAAACCATTCCGCCTCGAATCACACCCCATAACGCCCATGACGCCCATTCCGTTGGACACCAGATATAACCTCAGAATATGTAATTATAAAATCGACAGGAGAGAGACAAATATTGTACCGACAGCTTATAGCGACAGCTACGATACCCAATAAAATGTGGTTAAGGTCATTGCAGAGGAAATGGTTGCCTGAAAAGGCTTTTAAAAGAAACATAATATAAAAATAATAAATTAATTAATTAATAAAAAACAGCGCCCTCCTCCTCGATTCTCATAGGTGGCACCTAAGCAGCGCCAAAAAATGGAAATAAAAAAAAATAAAAATTGACTTTTTTATGGAAAATAATTTGGAAATAAATAAAAACCAATTTATAAAAACAGCGCCCTCCTCCTCGATTCTCATAGGTGGCACCTAAGCAGCGCCAAAAAATAAAATAAAAAAATATAAATCGACTTTTTTATAAAAAATTAAAAATAACCAATTATTAAAAAAAGTGCCCTCCTCCTCGATTCTCATAGGTGGCACTTAAGCAGCGCCCAAAAATTCAAATAAAAAAACTTAATTCGATTATTAATTTAAAAAAAATGTAAAATCTCCTAGTTTTTAATGAAAAATAAACAATATTATTTAGAAACCTATTAAATCCAAAAAAGAAGCATTAAAATAAAGAAAATATATAATTTAAAAAGCCAATAAGTAAAGCAAAGCCTGGCAATGCATTTCATTTCTGGCCAAAAGGCTTAACTGACAAATATTAAAAGAAAATTTTATAAAATAAAAAGGATATAGAGAGAGAGAGAGAGTGGCAGGATATATAAAGAAAAAGGACTCAACTTCCGCTTGAGCTGCAGTTTCATTTTGCAACTCGGAGCATTTAACCATTCGCCATTCACCAATTTTGTCAGATTGCAGGGTTCAGCCGAGCGTGCGGAAAGGATGGCAAGGATTCACAAGGATGGGGATAAGGATATATGGGGGGATGTAGAGGGAGCTGAGCTGCAGCACATTCTAAAGACTACTTCTGGCACTTTTTTTTTATGGCTTTTGTTGTTGCAGTTTGTCGCCCGTTGGCTGTCGCCTGTCGCCTTCAACGATCTGTCAACGTCAACGGTGCGTATGATAAATTTTTATTGTGCATCCGCCCCCATGTCTGGCACATTTTGCATTTTGAATATGCCACACGGCTGCCACTTTTGCAATTTAAACTAATTATTCTCCATTGGCATGTCACAGGGCAAGTGCCACAAGCATCTGCATTATTTACACAAATTATATCGCATTATAGGCACCTGTTCTTCCTACCCAATCGACTTGTGTGCCTGTGTGTGTATGTGGCCAGTGGAGAGCGGAAAGGATTAAGCGCCATGTCCTGTGGCTGACCCATCCTGCACCTCCCAATGGGGCAACTGCAATAAATAAGCTTGCCACACCAAAAAGAACCACAAATAAAACCCCAAAAAAGGAACTCTGTTAAGGGCAGAGAGTGACCCGGAAGCAGAGATAAAGAAAAGTGGATAAGAAACCAAGAGCCAGGACAACAGGATGCAGAAAAAGGTCAAAAGAATGGAACAAAAATAATTGAAAAATAAAGTAGGTTTGCGAAAATAGTTGAATATTATTTGGAAGTTGATTCAAAAAATAAAATAATTATAAAATAGTATTTTAGTTAGAATCTTATAAGATTTAAATATACCTCCCATAAAATATAACCTTTAAATATTTTCCCTTCCAAACACCCTCTTTTAAACTCTGGCAGATAAAAATTAGCAGGACCTCATGGCAGAACCCAGCCAGGACCTCCTAGCAGAACCCAGGCAGGACCTCCTTGCAGAACCCAGCCAGGACCTAGGCAGGACTATCAATTTGATAAGCCAAAAGGTGGGTCGCGGCGGCAATTAGCCGGCGAACCAAAAACTCGAAACCAGGCGGAGCTCGACTGGAATTTAAATAGACTGGTAATTAAGCGGCGTTGTCACCTTGACACCACCCCAAAGGGGAGGTGGGAGGTACACTCTGCCACCCAAAAGAAAAATCAGAAGCAGAAATTTTTCCCACATGAATCGAAGGAAAAGGGAAGCTAAAAAAAACTTTGCGAAAAAAAAGTTGAAAATAACGAAAGGATTTTTCCGGTAAAAGGTGGAAACCAGGTGGAAAGGATATTTAACAAAGTAGCGGAAAGGATACACAACCACAAGAAGGCAAAAGTTTCAGCTTCTGGCAATTAACTTTTGGGAAATCAATAAAAAAAATAATGTTAAATATATTTCCATTTTTTAATTAAATGCCTAGCCCAAGGGTGCGATGTAGGAAAATAATAATTATTATTGTAATTAATGGCATAATGTCAGTATTAATTAAAACAGTTTATTATTATTATTTTTTTTTTTTTCATTTCAAGAAATAAATGAATAAAATTAATTATTGAACCAGAAGCGTTTGTCAGCTAATTAATTACAATTTGGCCATAAAAATGTTGCCATTTCTAGATGAATCATCCTGCTGGACAGGATACAGGATACCAAATAGCTTTATTCGTCATTGAATATTTAATTGGCAGGAGTTCCCAAAGGATATGGAAAGTTTGAGTTGCCGGGGGCAACCTGACGGTTGGCAGGAGGACCCGGAACATCGTTGGATCAATAGCCAGTTAGCACTTGCCAGCTTATTAACTTAAAATGGTAAGCTTTTTTTTTAATTTTAAAAACAAAAAATAATAATAATGATAATTTTAATTCAAAGCCGCCAAAGAAGAAGCTTTCGAAGAAGGAGAAGGCCCGCCTGGAGGCCGAACAGGCGGAGCTAATGCGAATCGAAATGGAAAAGGAAAAGTCAGTTTTCCAAAAAAAAAGAAATTATATATTATTTATAATAATCCTTAATCCTTAGAATGAAAAAGCTAGAGGAAGCTAGGCAGCGTAAGAAACTGGAAATGGAACAGGCCCGTCATCGCCAGCAACAGGAGGTGGCCGAAAACAGGATACGCCGGTCTCAGTTGAAGGACAGCATGCTCTTCTTCGACTCCGTTCGGACCGCCATCGAGGCCATCAAGGATGGGGAGCGGCACGAACGGGACTGGGAGAAGTTTATGCGATGCAATGGCCTACCCAATGCCGCCAGTCCCAGTGATCTGAGGAAGTACATCCATCAGTGGCACACGGATATTGCCAAAAGGCAGCTGGAGTCGCGCAACTGGCTGCTGAGAACGGACGAAAGGACCCTGCTCACCCAAGACGCCCAGGTGCCGGACTTGACCAGGATATCGTTGCGCCAGCAGCAGGGCTCACTGGGCGATGTCTTTGCCCAAAGGATCAAGGAGGTGCTGGGGGTGAGATGACTTCATACACCATAAGAAAACTTTAAACACCATCTTGGGCTTCCATTTTTTTTCTGAAGATCCTCAACGAACTTGATGATATGCTGCCTTTTAAACAAAGATCTATACATGTGGCTGCCGATCTCGTTAAACTTAAAACCGAAATGAGAGTTTTTTTGAGACAGCATCTAGATGAATTCACCTACAAAACCATGTCACACATAGAAAGGGATATGGAGTGAGAAAACTATATAGTTATTCCTATAGTTTATAACTAATCCCAGACACTCTTTACAGAATCGATAGACCTGGAGTATCAAAACACATCTACAGCTCAGATGTCTTTCAAAGTTTCGTCTGGACTTTCTCCAAAGATGCACAAATGTTAGTTATATATTTAATATTTAATATTTATAATATTTATATTTTATAGAGCCATTAATCCCAAGGCCCGTATTGGTGAGCAGTCTGCCCATAATGAGATCGATTTTCCCACAATTGAGATGCAAATTTCTTTGCCGCCCACTGTCCACTTACAAAGCTCTGCTTTGAGGGGTTTATGGTTAAATTATGATCATTTTAGTGATTATTGTGCCAGCTATAGCCTCAAACATGCTAGATCTGCCAATGCCAGTAAGATTTCATTAATAATTCTCATCAAAACTTAAAAGTTCTTCAATAAAACATGTTTGATTAATTAATTATCGATTAATTATCGCATTTTAAGATATCCTTCGACAAACGAAACGCGAGTGGCGCAAACGAAAGGAGATTCTTCAGGCCATGTTGGATGAATGTGGCCGGGAAATCCCCCTATCCGAGTTGGAGCAACTAACCCAGGAACAGCACTCGGCCAGTTCCCAGCCGCCAAAGGAGAAGACCTATGATGTGGACAAGCTGTATGCCGAGTACGAGGATGAACTCAGTAAGGCCCATCGCAGAGCCATCGGACCAGAGGCCTATGGAATGCTGGAAACGGATGTGAATCTGCGAAAGTACAGGATTATCGGAGGAGTCTATTGCATTGATTTTTTGGAAACACCTCAGCAGGATAAGCAACTTAATGCTAGATCTTTTATACGAACAAGTATGGGATTGGCTTTTTCTAAGAATTTATAATTATATTACTTTATTTCCAGTTACTTCAGCCAATAGTCTCATCCATAAAGAGTATTATCAAACGTATAAGCCCCCGCCACCTGTACTACCCGGAGTCCGACGTCTGCCGGAGGAAATCGAGGCTGAAATGCGAATGATTGAAGCGGCGCTGGACAAGCTGGCTTTGGTGACACTACAGTAAGTGGCTTATATCCTTTTTCAACAAGAAATATATAAAATATATGTATATATAGATTACCGGATTCTGTGATCTGGTTTGAGCCTCCAGTTGCCTGTCGCTGGGAGACACATGTGGAGACTCTGGAAATGGAACTGGCGGATGGCATGGTGCCGGATACTAAGAAAGCGGAAACCGAGGCAGATGTCGACGCAGATGCCACTGGAGCTGTGAGTGGCACGGCGGCGGGCACCACGGCCACGCCTACAGAAGCCACACCCCTATCCACGCACGCCCAGCCGAGTCCATTGAAGAGTTCGCCGCGTTGCCCGGCGAGAATGCGTTCACAAAAATCGGATAACCAAGGCAACTCCCAACAGCAGGTAGGGGTTTCTAAATAAATTTAAAAAATAGATATATTTATATTATATTATATATACATATATGTATATATATACTTCCTAGATCCTTCGAGAGATTAATGACTTTGATCTGCGTGCCATACCCAGTGATGTGGACTTGTACGGTTTGGTGAAGGACTTTGTGGTGCCGCGTTTGCCGCAAGGATTCTGTGTTCGTTTGGAACAATCGACTCCGTGCTCTGAAAGTGGATTGCGGCAAAGGAGAGTCATGTTCCTGGCGCGGCAGACGCACATTCGTTTGGGCCAGGGCCAGGCCTCGAGTGTTGGCAATGCCGAAGACCCCTTAACCAGGCCGGAAGACCTGAATTTGGGGACGAAAAGCGGCCTGGGGGCAGAGTTCTTGGACACCGATGAACCGGCTGAGCTATTTCCACCACTTTGTTTTGATAAACTTTTGAAATTCCGGCAAATGGCAGCACGTCCGGTTGTGCAGGTGGGCGGTTACCTGTTCTCGCAGCTAATCGAGGACATGGATCGGTTGTGGAGACTGCAGTTGCCCAGGGAACAGCAGGAGGAGATTATCCAACAGATTTCTGAACAACTTTCACCAACAGGATCCAAAGGAAGCGATGGTGGTGGGTATTTTTCAATTAAGCTAACGATATATTGCTATCGATATGCGCCATCACTAATCCAGTGAGCGATAGTGATCGCACTTCATAGATAGTAATGGACACTTTAAACCGATATTTATATCGATAGTTACTATTCCTCAGAGAATAGAGCGATAGTGATCGCACTTCATAGATAGTAATGGACACTTTGAACCGATATTTATATCGATAGTTACTATTTCTCAGAGAATTATTTTTTATGTTTTCTGGAAAAATTGCCATCACTAATTCAGAGATCCATAGTGATCGCACTTTATAGATATTAATTGATATTTTTAATCGATAGATATCGATGTACTTAAGCTTTCAGACTATATTTTTAATGGTTTTAACTAAAAATCCTATAAATTCACAGCTGAGAAGGATGGCCGGGAAAGGGAAGGATCCCAGAACCTCAACGATCTTCCCGAGGACATGCAACCCCTCAGTCAAGAGCTGGTGGATGTCCTGCAACCAGCCACAGCTGCTGCTGCTTTCGCTTACTACACGGGCATATCCTTTGTGAAGGACTCACAAATGCCGTCGGAGACAGACGGCGAGCAGGATAACGCCACCAGCAAGCGCTCCAACAGCATGGACAGCAGCGAGGACGACGAGGATGATGTGGATAGCCTGGTGGCGTTGCTGGAAGGTGCCGGCGGCACCTCCACAGCTGGGAATACGCTTCACGACCTCCTGGGTCCTGCCAGCAACAATAACACCAGCGACAATACCAGCGACAGCGAAAGGTAACCAAACAGGGCACTCAATAATTGACAGTTTGATTGATCAGCGGTCCATTAAACAAACCCCCGATAAGGGGGTGGTGGATAAGGATAAGGTAGCCCCCACACTATACATATATATATCTATTTGATTTTCTATACAATATCCAAAGCAAACAAAGGAAAAGCACGGCGGCCGCCCTGACCCAAGGAAAGTGGAGTACTCGAGATGTTCACGATACGAAATTTAATGAGGATAAGCTATCCATACAATTTCGTACAGGACGATTGGGTAAGTGAGATGATGTGACTAGGATTCTATCGAACTGTACTTAAAAATTTGTTTTGTAAATATAACCAGGAATTTTTGGATTTGCGTTGAACAAGTATAGCAATATGCCGTATCAAACTTGGGACTTGAGACCGGATATGAAGAAGTGAGAATCATAAAATATTCATTATCCATTATCCTTTTTATAAAACATTCATTTGCTTGTTGTTAGTCCTGGTACTATAATTTTCAGCTTTACTGCATCGCTCATCAGCTTGGACATGACCATTACGGAATTCGGGTATACGGTTAATAACTTTCAAGGCGGCAGCACTCAAGGCATCACGGATATGATTGGCAAGACACTATCGTTGGCGGAATTGAAGGCCACCTTAATTCTATCGGCTGTTGACATTTTTCCTGACGAGGATGCCTTCTGCTATACGGAGGGATCCTGCGAGAAGAACTATGTTATGGAAATGCATTGTTATGCCTGTCTCGCCACATTGGCACAATCGCATAATTTTAGTTGGTCGCGTTGGAATCTACTGGCCGGATCCAGGACAGCGGTCCTGCTAGTTCGGGAACTGATCGAGGGTAAGAAGGTCCCGTACTACTCGACTCTGTTGGTAACGCCGCTTAAAACCTCAATTATCGACTGCACCGAAGTGTCGGCCTGTTTTAACGCCGTTGGCATTCCCGGAATGGAGTATTATGCCGATTTGTATCAACTTTCGCAGGCCCATGCACAGCCGGGAAGTTTGGCAAAGCAACGGACAATGAATCCAGTGCTCAGGGATAACATTTCTCGAATATTGATGGGAATCCGTCCTTTGAGTTTGTGTTAATTTCAGAATTTCTAAAATTTTGTCCATTTTTTGTTTTTTTTAAATATATTTAAAATAGATTTTACGGAATGTTAACTCCCAGAAATTTGGATTCGTTGTGAGGTTGTCTAGAAAAAGTAACTAACAAAGAAAAGCCTACGTTGGAATAGCCTACTTTTACTTTTAAATATATTTGGTATTTCTCTAATGAGGCGTAGAACAAAAGCTATATCTTAAGTAATTCCTATTAGATCCTTTAGAGGAAAATATTGACAGGTTTGTGGATAGATTCTGCACTATTCTTCATTTAAATCTAAGCAGAAATTAATTCTTGCATTTATTTTTTTATATTTTGTAGAAAGACCAAACGTAGGACATAAAACGCATCTTAACCAACTATTTAAGCCAAAAAAACCATCAAAATATCAATCAAATGATTTCTAGTAACATAAGGCATAGTGCCCCAAAGCATATCGATAATTCAGCTTTTTATCCACTTAGGAATAGCTGTTCTCGGCCATAGAGGCATCATCAATCTCCAAACAAAATTGTCTCCCTCTCCAATTATAATACATTTCCATTGTCAGCAGTTTGCTGTTTTTGGAGCCTCTACCTCACCACACACACACACACATACATAAATTCTCACCCACACCCTTATAAACACTTATACTCACACTCAACCATAGCCAGGCAGGACAATGGAGGCAGGACAATTAACATATTCACAGCGAGCTTATCCCTTAATGCTCGCTGGGGTCTCTTGCCATTTTTTCACTTTGCCTGTCATTCCATTTTCGGCTCGAGGCAGTTGCAAGAAGAGAGAAAAGGTTAAGAAAAAATAATAAAAAGAACGAAGGAAGAAAGCAAAAATAAAATTCAACAGGAAAAGGAAAGAAAATACTAAGAGTGCGTACCACACTGCGTATACGCAACATGCGTCGTCTGTTAATGCCTGATTGTGAAGCGTGGGGTGGGGTGGGGTGGGGTGGGGGGTTAGGTTAACTACCCAGTCTACCCTTCACTTCCCCCTTTTGTGGCTAAAACTGAAGGTCGTCCGGCAATGAAAATTGGCGCCCAACTGTCTGGCAAACAACGTCAACCACAAGTCCGTACGCCCAGTGTTGTTTTAATGAGCACTCTCTCTCTCATCCTTACGCCATTTTGCATAAATAAATAAATAATTAAAAAGTATTTGTCTTTTCTAAATTGAATTAAATGCGAGGGGAATTTATATTTAAAATAAGAGGGTTTTCGAGAGTAAGGAGTTTAAAGCAATGAGGGTTATACACTGCGTATACGTAATGTGAAAGTAATTATCATGCAAGATGTATTATTTTTAAAAAGTTAATAAATAATATTATTATATTTAATAAAAAAAATTAAAACCCCTGGTTTAATGTTTATTTTTAGCTGTTTATCCTTTTGAAAGATTTGTATTGCATTTGCGGTTTGTTTACATTTTCCCTCTAAGCCTCTAACCCTTTGACCCCCTCTACTAATTACTGCCCCCACCCCCTCCCTCTTTTGTGGCAGATTGCATATGATTTTGTGTTGGCCTGGCTTTTCCCTTTTTTGTTGGCTGGTCGGAAGCCAAGTGTGAACTTTGTTTCCGTTTCCGGTTTTGACACCGCCTGTTACCGCTACTGGCAAAATCGTAACCGCAACATACACACCCCAAAAAAAAAACCCACCTGTCGTTTACAACGACCTTTTGTGGCAAATATTTGTTGCACAAGTCCCTGTCCCCGCCCCCGTCGCTGCCGCACTGGCACTGATTTTGGAGATATATATGCAAATGTGTGTTAAACATTTATTTGCATGTCCGGACATGTTTTTCGCATAAATTAAAACAAAAAGGCAAATTGCAATATTTTGCCAAATTATCCTAAAATCTCTGATTTAATTTTCGTTTCATTTAATATAGGAATATATATCCTCGTCGAGATATGCTGACAATTTCACACATGGAGGTGTGGCAGGGGGAAGGGGGTATACACATAACTATGCAAATGTCCCTATAATGTAATGTTTGTTGTTTAATCAAGGTAGCACTAAAATTCTTGGGCCAGGCATGCCATCAAATAATACTGCCTGTGTCTGGGATTCTTTCTTTATTTCTTTTTTTTTCGCTTGAGGTTTTCTTTTCGCACCTTCTTAGCTTTAATGCGCTGCTATTGTGGCATATACACTCAGAAAATTAATTTATTGAACATAGATAAGCTTATAATCTACATTTTTAGGGTTTATTTACTTTATTTTTAGGCTATAGGAAATTATGGTCTTTTAGTTTTAGCTTTCTGAATTTTTTTTATATTTTTCCATATTTTTTTTTCTTGTGTATTCATTTATAAAAGCCAGTGGCAGCAGCCGGTAAATCCGCTGGCGGCTCACAAAAGTATGCTACGTAATTTAAGTTAATAGCTGACACACATACATTCCCACACACACACATGGACACACACACGCACTCACAGACACACATTACGGGCATTCAGAGTTCTCCGCGTCTGTTCAAATTACAATTCATTATGTACAGGTGGCGAGCGAGTGAGTATGTGCACACAGCGAGTGTGTACACACCAAGAAAATATTTATAATTTATAATCTATAATGTAAACACTTGTGTATATCAATAATCACTGTTTCAGTGTTAATAAAATAGTGATTTATCGATAAAAGCTTGAAGGTATCGAAGCTTGTCCATCGCCAAGAAAAAGACAAAAAAAGTTGATCCATCACTTAAATAATTATAACAAGCTTTAAACAATAAGATTTAATAATTCTACTATAACTTATTAAAAAAACCCAAATTTCTCGCAGTGTTGTTAGCGAAAGGAAGTCATCTGAAGCAGCGCGGTTATGACGCAAGCACAGGGCTTTAAAGCCCAGCAGCGACGCCAACTGAGGCTTGGGATAACGGTAGAAGGCAGAAGGCAGACGCTTCGCATGCGGCACTTGAAATGTCACTGCTTGTCTTGATTACAGGATCCCAAGATACTCTGGCATTTATTGCACACCAGAAGGGTACATAAAAACAGAAACAGAACTTGCAGTTTCAGGTCCTTGAAACTCGAACAGATAGTCCATAAAAATATTACAAATACTGAATAAGTATGAGTATCAGTATGAGTACTTCAAGTTTAAAGTTACAAAATTCAGTATATTTATTTCTTAAATGTAAGAGTGTCTTACAATCGCCTATAATTTTTGGTAGACCCTGTTTATATGTAAGTATACATACTATTATTCCCTATTTTTTTTTTCCATTGCATTTTAGCAATTTGCGTCAAATTTCGAGTTTAAGTGTCAATTACAAAAATAACAACAACTTTTGAAAAAATATATGTATATATGAAGACAAATGGCAGGGAGAGAGGCGAGAAAAAAAAGGACAGAGATAATGGTTTACACGTCCTGTCTACCTTTCCGTAGGTGATGAAAGAGATAGAGAGAGAGGGAGCTAGAGAGTCAGTCACAGTCACCTACGTGCTCGTCAAGTTGACAGCCGCTTTTTTTTTTTGCCTCTTCCTTTGCTCTTGCTCTTCTTCTTTTTCTTTTTACTGTTGCTTTATTTTCGTTTTTAACCTCAATTTGGAAAGCCTGATGCTGGGCAGGTGCCTTGAAAGTTCCACACTAGCGGAAGCGGTGGTAATATTAGAAGTAATAAACTAAATGGAACTTTAAAAAAAATATTATTTAAGAAAATCAGTAAAACAGTATTAATTAACAAAAATATTTCAAAATTGTCAGACTTTTTATACATATATATTTTTTTAAGGACTAAAATTGTATCCTTTGGTGTTCTGGTTAGTGTTGACATGTGTGTTGGTGTGTTTAAAATTTGACTTGCCTTCCGTTACTTTTTTTTGGGCCGTCTTTCTTCGGCTTTTTCCCACCTGCTTTCACCCGGGTTTCCTTGGACTTTCCTCACCTCTGCCTGCCGCCACCTTCATCATCTTTTGCTGCTTTTTTGACAGCAGCGACGACGCCGACGACGGTGACTGCGACTTTTGACTTTCTGGGCTGGCATTTTGACACAGTTGATTACAACAGCGCCACCTAGCGGCCGTCGCAGCACGCAGCAGTGTGCTGCCGGTGTGCGGAAGCGAGATGGCGCGTCTAGGCAATATTTATGCAAATGGCCCAGAGACATTCATTCCCCCTCCACCCTCACCCTCCCACTTGCACTCGCACTTGCCCAGGACAAAAGTTTGTCATTCCATTTATTTTGGTCCTGCACATGCAACCACATGTCCTCCCAGACAACCTACCATACAAACACAAACATATACATATCTATGTATGTATGTACATATGCAAGAGTGGAAGAGAGAGATGGAAAACGAGATGCATATGCGGTGTCCTAAGAGCATTATTCCACATGAGTTACCAAATTGCATTCCAAAATTTATGTATTTCATATGAATTCAGTTTCAGTTTGGTTTTTTGGGCTTTAATCGGTGTATTGGTGGAGAATTGAATGGAAAGACAGTTAGATTGGGGAAGCTATCACTTTCTAAATACATTTTCGGAATATTTTTCAACACTGGGCTTGAGGAAAATGGTAACCAAATAGAGTTTCATTTTAAGGCAAGTGTATCTGAAACTCCTGTCCGTCACATCAATATTTCATTGAGGCTTTCAAGTCCGTTCCACACTTAATTTAAGAGCTTGCTCTATTCTTGGGAGTCTTTTTTTTTTTTTTTTTTTTTTTTGCGACAAAATATTTGCCGAAAAGCGAGCTACAAAATATTTATGCAAGGCTACCCTACCAGTCATTCCATCTCGCTTCCGCATACGCAGATAACTTGAGCATCTGCACGTACCGCAATTGCAGAGAGCTAACGGTAAACAAAAGCGAACCAAAGAAAACAGCCCCCCCTCTGAAAAGAAGAAGAAGAAGAGCGAACGAACGAAACGAGTGGCCATTCGAGAGCCAAGAGGGAAGGGTGGGGGTCAACAACAAAAAAAAAAAAGGAAAAGAATGAGGATGAAATGGACGAGAAGCAAGGAATTATTGCCCCAGCTGATGAAAAAGGAAATGACCACAAATTGCCGTGGGAATGTGTGGGTACGTGCATGTATATAGGTTATTTAACGTATTTAATTTCCCCCTCCCCCCTTACACTCTCTCTTTCTCTCTTCTTGTTGTTCTCAGGAAGTAAGGTGGAGGTGGAGGTGGATGACAGAGGCATCCTAGGACACGATTTTGGAGGGAAATTCCTTGGATCTTCTCAACGGAGAACGTGCCGAAATTCCAAAGTCACTCGAACTATGCAACTAACGTTATTCAACACTAATTTCCTTTTATTTTTCTTGTCGTCTATAACAACCCTAACTTTAAGTTTTAAACAGTTTCAAGTTCTATCTTCGTTTTTTGTTGTTATACAACCCTAACTTATATCCTTTTTTTTTGGAATATGTAACAAATCGTATGTGAAAATGTATATACCCTTTAATCGTTATAGTTCTGTTGCAGGCAGTTTGCTGCGTGTGTGTTCGCCTGTTAGAAAATAATTAAAACTTTTCGTGATTTCGTGCCAGTGTAGCTGCGATTTTTCTCAATTTAAAATGGATTCTAACAGCAGCAGAAACAACAACTGAACAACAACAACAAATGTATGTGTATGTGTCTGCAGCTGCTGGCATGTTTCGTATGAAATCGTGCGAGTTTTGTGTGTGGTGTGTGTGTGTGAGAGGTGAGAGGACCAAGTTTACAATCCCCTAAAAAACCAAAACCTACACTTTGGCCTTCTCCATACTACACCCACCCAAAGCACACACCCAAAGGTTTACAGTTTTTGGATAAGTTATTGCAGTACCGCCCACTGTTTTCAGCCTACTTGCCACCCCAAACCATAGCCCCTACCCCCCGTCAAACATTTTACAACATTCGTGCAGGTTTTGATTAGCGAGAATTTTATTAGTTTTCTTTTTTAATTTTTTTTTTTTCTGCCTTCTTCTTACTTAGTTGCCATTTTGGCGCGTTTTCTGAACGCCCCACCTGTTGTTAGTTTTACGTTTGGTTTTAAATTGATTTATCGATTGTGCGTGTCTTTCAATCTTAAATCTTTTAGTGAGTGGAGAGTCTTTGGCTGGAAAACTGATTCATGGACCACTCCTTGGAAATTGGCAAGTTATTGCGGAAATACAGAAAAACTACTATATGGCGACGCCTTCCATCGCTTTTGTCACCGTTCCAATGAGAACTACTCTATAAATAAACTATATATTTGAAATCGAACGAAATAGAGCGAAATCAAAATTTGATGCAAACGTAATACGGAAATTTTTCGGTTGATATTTCGGGTTTTTTTTTCGATAAATCGTTGGCATGTTGGAAAATATTAAGTATACGTATGTATCGCAAATATACATAAAGGTCTTGAACAAATTAAACACTTAAAAGACAGTCTGTTGAGATTTGAGGGATTTTCTTTATGGCAGTTTTTGATTTTTTAGTGATTTTGTAAATTATGGGATTCTGGTATTAAATATACGTATATTTGGTGTAAAAATTCTATTACAAAATACTTAATATTAAAGTATTGGCATAGTTTTGTGAGGAAAGAACCTTGTTTTATTGTTATTTATTGTTATTGTTGGTTCAGTTGGCTACTGGTAGATTTTAATTCTAAAGAAACTCAAATATCAAGTATACGCCTATTTGGTAAACGTTTTTAAAATATATATTTATAAAATAAGCAAGAATTTCCTTATTATTTTTATATTTTTGTAACAAAAATACCTCCATTTAAGTTCTTATTATTCATTTAATATAAATCTGAAGAAACTTGTATACCAAACATATGCATATCAAGTATACGCCCCATTTCCCACCAAATAAATGAAACTTAAGCTTTAAGCTATTAAAAATCCAAACCAACTGATATTTAAATCAGTTAAATTTTTCACTATGTTATGGAAATGCATTGTTATGCCTGTCTCGCCACATTGGCACAATCGCATAATTTTAGTTGGTCGCGTTGGAATCTACTGGCCGGATCCAGGACAGCGGTCCTGCTAGTTCGGGAACTGATCGAGGGTAAGAAGGTCCCGTACTACTCGACTCTGTTGGTAACGCCGCTTAAAACCTCAATTATCGACTGCACCGAAGTGTCGGCCTGTTTTAACGCCGTTGGCATTCCCGGAATGGAGTATTATGCCGATTTGTATCAACTTTCGCAGGCCCATGCACAGCCGGGAAGTTTGGCAAAGCAACGGACAATGAATCCAGTGCTCAGGGATAACATTTCTCGAATATTGATGGGAATCCGTCCTTTGAGTTTGTGTTAATTTCAGAATTTCTAAAATTTTGTCCATTTTTTGTTTTTTTTAAATATATTTAAAATAGATTTTACGGAATGTTAACTCCCAGAAATTTGGATTCGTTGTGAGGTTGTCTAGAAAAAGTAACTAACAAAGAAAAGCCTACGTTGGAATAGCCTACTTTTACTTTTAAATATATTTGGTATTTCTCTAATGAGGCGTAGAACAAAAGCTATATCTTAAGTAATTCCTATTAGATCCTTTAGAGGAAAATATTGACAGGTTTGTGGATAGATTCTGCACTATTCTTCATTTAAATCTAAGCAGAAATTAATTCTTGCATTTATTTTTTTATATTTTGTAGAAAGACCAAACGTAGGACATAAAACGCATCTTAACCAACTATTTAAGCCAAAAAAACCATCAAAATATCAATCAAATGATTTCTAGTAACATAAGGCATAGTGCCCCAAAGCATATCGATAATTCAGCTTTTTATCCACTTAGGAATAGCTGTTCTCGGCCATAGAGGCATCATCAATCTCCAAACAAAATTGTCTCCCTCTCCAATTATAATACATTTCCATTGTCAGCAGTTTGCTGTTTTTGGAGCCTCTACCTCACCACACACACACACACATACATAAATTCTCACCCACACCCTTATAAACACTTATACTCACACTCAACCATAGCCAGGCAGGACAATGGAGGCAGGACAATTAACATATTCACAGCGAGCTTATCCCTTAATGCTCGCTGGGGTCTCTTGCCATTTTTTCACTTTGCCTGTCATTCCATTTTCGGCTCGAGGCAGTTGCAAGAAGAGAGAAAAGGTTAAGAAAAAATAATAAAAAGAACGAAGGAAGAAAGCAAAAATAAAATTCAACAGGAAAAGGAAAGAAAATACTAAGAGTGCGTACCACACTGCGTATACGCAACATGCGTCGTCTGTTAATGCCTGATTGTGAAGCGTGGGGTGGGGTGGGGTGGGGTGGGGGGTTAGGTTAACTACCCAGTCTACCCTTCACTTCCCCCTTTTGTGGCTAAAACTGAAGGTCGTCCGGCAATGAAAATTGGCGCCCAACTGTCTGGCAAACAACGTCAACCACAAGTCCGTACGCCCAGTGTTGTTTTAATGAGCACTCTCTCTCTCATCCTTACGCCATTTTGCATAAATAAATAAATAATTAAAAAGTATTTGTCTTTTCTAAATTGAATTAAATGCGAGGGGAATTTATATTTAAAATAAGAGGGTTTTCGAGAGTAAGGAGTTTAAAGCAATGAGGGTTATACACTGCGTATACGTAATGTGAAAGTAATTATCATGCAAGATGTATTATTTTTAAAAAGTTAATAAATAATATTATTATATTTAATAAAAAAAATTAAAACCCCTGGTTTAATGTTTATTTTTAGCTGTTTATCCTTTTGAAAGATTTGTATTGCATTTGCGGTTTGTTTACATTTTCCCTCTAAGCCTCTAACCCTTTGACCCCCTCTACTAATTACTGCCCCCACCCCCTCCCTCTTTTGTGGCAGATTGCATATGATTTTGTGTTGGCCTGGCTTTTCCCTTTTTTGTTGGCTGGTCGGAAGCCAAGTGTGAACTTTGTTTCCGTTTCCGGTTTTGACACCGCCTGTTACCGCTACTGGCAAAATCGTAACCGCAACATACACACCCCAAAAAAAAAACCCACCTGTCGTTTACAACGACCTTTTGTGGCAAATATTTGTTGCACAAGTCCCTGTCCCCGCCCCCGTCGCTGCCGCACTGGCACTGATTTTGGAGATATATATGCAAATGTGTGTTAAACATTTATTTGCATGTCCGGACATGTTTTTCGCATAAATTAAAACAAAAAGGCAAATTGCAATATTTTGCCAAATTATCCTAAAATCTCTGATTTAATTTTCGTTTCATTTAATATAGGAATATATATCCTCGTCGAGATATGCTGACAATTTCACACATGGAGGTGTGGCAGGGGGAAGGGGGTATACACATAACTATGCAAATGTCCCTATAATGTAATGTTTGTTGTTTAATCAAGGTAGCACTAAAATTCTTGGGCCAGGCATGCCATCAAATAATACTGCCTGTGTCTGGGATTCTTTCTTTATTTCTTTTTTTTTCGCTTGAGGTTTTCTTTTCGCACCTTCTTAGCTTTAATGCGCTGCTATTGTGGCATATACACTCAGAAAATTAATTTATTGAACATAGATAAGCTTATAATCTACATTTTTAGGGTTTATTTACTTTATTTTTAGGCTATAGGAAATTATGGTCTTTTAGTTTTAGCTTTCTGAATTTTTTTTATATTTTTCCATATTTTTTTTTCTTGTGTATTCATTTATAAAAGCCAGTGGCAGCAGCCGGTAAATCCGCTGGCGGCTCACAAAAGTATGCTACGTAATTTAAGTTAATAGCTGACACACATACATTCCCACACACACACATGGACACACACACGCACTCACAGACACACATTACGGGCATTCAGAGTTCTCCGCGTCTGTTCAAATTACAATTCATTATGTACAGGTGGCGAGCGAGTGAGTATGTGCACACAGCGAGTGTGTACACACCAAGAAAATATTTATAATTTATAATCTATAATGTAAACACTTGTGTATATCAATAATCACTGTTTCAGTGTTAATAAAATAGTGATTTATCGATAAAAGCTTGAAGGTATCGAAGCTTGTCCATCGCCAAGAAAAAGACAAAAAAAGTTGATCCATCACTTAAATAATTATAACAAGCTTTAAACAATAAGATTTAATAATTCTACTATAACTTATTAAAAAAACCCAAATTTCTCGCAGTGTTGTTAGCGAAAGGAAGTCATCTGAAGCAGCGCGGTTATGACGCAAGCACAGGGCTTTAAAGCCCAGCAGCGACGCCAACTGAGGCTTGGGATAACGGTAGAAGGCAGAAGGCAGACGCTTCGCATGCGGCACTTGAAATGTCACTGCTTGTCTTGATTACAGGATCCCAAGATACTCTGGCATTTATTGCACACCAGAAGGGTACATAAAAACAGAAACAGAACTTGCAGTTTCAGGTCCTTGAAACTCGAACAGATAGTCCATAAAAATATTACAAATACTGAATAAGTATGAGTATCAGTATGAGTACTTCAAGTTTAAAGTTACAAAATTCAGTATATTTATTTCTTAAATGTAAGAGTGTCTTACAATCGCCTATAATTTTTGGTAGACCCTGTTTATATGTAAGTATACATACTATTATTCCCTATTTTTTTTTTCCATTGCATTTTAGCAATTTGCGTCAAATTTCGAGTTTAAGTGTCAATTACAAAAATAACAACAACTTTTGAAAAAATATATGTATATATGAAGACAAATGGCAGGGAGAGAGGCGAGAAAAAAAAGGACAGAGATAATGGTTTACACGTCCTGTCTACCTTTCCGTAGGTGATGAAAGAGATAGAGAGAGAGGGAGCTAGAGAGTCAGTCACAGTCACCTACGTGCTCGTCAAGTTGACAGCCGCTTTTTTTTTTTGCCTCTTCCTTTGCTCTTGCTCTTCTTCTTTTTCTTTTTACTGTTGCTTTATTTTCGTTTTTAACCTCAATTTGGAAAGCCTGATGCTGGGCAGGTGCCTTGAAAGTTCCACACTAGCGGAAGCGGTGGTAATATTAGAAGTAATAAACTAAATGGAACTTTAAAAAAAATATTATTTAAGAAAATCAGTAAAACAGTATTAATTAACAAAAATATTTCAAAATTGTCAGACTTTTTATACATATATATTTTTTTAAGGACTAAAATTGTATCCTTTGGTGTTCTGGTTAGTGTTGACATGTGTGTTGGTGTGTTTAAAATTTGACTTGCCTTCCGTTACTTTTTTTTGGGCCGTCTTTCTTCGGCTTTTTCCCACCTGCTTTCACCCGGGTTTCCTTGGACTTTCCTCACCTCTGCCTGCCGCCACCTTCATCATCTTTTGCTGCTTTTTTGACAGCAGCGACGACGCCGACGACGGTGACTGCGACTTTTGACTTTCTGGGCTGGCATTTTGACACAGTTGATTACAACAGCGCCACCTAGCGGCCGTCGCAGCACGCAGCAGTGTGCTGCCGGTGTGCGGAAGCGAGATGGCGCGTCTAGGCAATATTTATGCAAATGGCCCAGAGACATTCATTCCCCCTCCACCCTCACCCTCCCACTTGCACTCGCACTTGCCCAGGACAAAAGTTTGTCATTCCATTTATTTTGGTCCTGCACATGCAACCACATGTCCTCCCAGACAACCTACCATACAAACACAAACATATACATATCTATGTATGTATGTACATATGCAAGAGTGGAAGAGAGAGATGGAAAACGAGATGCATATGCGGTGTCCTAAGAGCATTATTCCACATGAGTTACCAAATTGCATTCCAAAATTTATGTATTTCATATGAATTCAGTTTCAGTTTGGTTTTTTGGGCTTTAATCGGTGTATTGGTGGAGAATTGAATGGAAAGACAGTTAGATTGGGGAAGCTATCACTTTCTAAATACATTTTCGGAATATTTTTCAACACTGGGCTTGAGGAAAATGGTAACCAAATAGAGTTTCATTTTAAGGCAAGTGTATCTGAAACTCCTGTCCGTCACATCAATATTTCATTGAGGCTTTCAAGTCCGTTCCACACTTAATTTAAGAGCTTGCTCTATTCTTGGGAGTCTTTTTTTTTTTTTTTTTTTTTTTTGCGACAAAATATTTGCCGAAAAGCGAGCTACAAAATATTTATGCAAGGCTACCCTACCAGTCATTCCATCTCGCTTCCGCATACGCAGATAACTTGAGCATCTGCACGTACCGCAATTGCAGAGAGCTAACGGTAAACAAAAGCGAACCAAAGAAAACAGCCCCCCCTCTGAAAAGAAGAAGAAGAAGAGCGAACGAACGAAACGAGTGGCCATTCGAGAGCCAAGAGGGAAGGGTGGGGGTCAACAACAAAAAAAAAAAAGGAAAAGAATGAGGATGAAATGGACGAGAAGCAAGGAATTATTGCCCCAGCTGATGAAAAAGGAAATGACCACAAATTGCCGTGGGAATGTGTGGGTACGTGCATGTATATAGGTTATTTAACGTATTTAATTTCCCCCTCCCCCCTTACACTCTCTCTTTCTCTCTTCTTGTTGTTCTCAGGAAGTAAGGTGGAGGTGGAGGTGGATGACAGAGGCATCCTAGGACACGATTTTGGAGGGAAATTCCTTGGATCTTCTCAACGGAGAACGTGCCGAAATTCCAAAGTCACTCGAACTATGCAACTAACGTTATTCAACACTAATTTCCTTTTATTTTTCTTGTCGTCTATAACAACCCTAACTTTAAGTTTTAAACAGTTTCAAGTTCTATCTTCGTTTTTTGTTGTTATACAACCCTAACTTATATCCTTTTTTTTTGGAATATGTAACAAATCGTATGTGAAAATGTATATACCCTTTAATCGTTATAGTTCTGTTGCAGGCAGTTTGCTGCGTGTGTGTTCGCCTGTTAGAAAATAATTAAAACTTTTCGTGATTTCGTGCCAGTGTAGCTGCGATTTTTCTCAATTTAAAATGGATTCTAACAGCAGCAGAAACAACAACTGAACAACAACAACAAATGTATGTGTATGTGTCTGCAGCTGCTGGCATGTTTCGTATGAAATCGTGCGAGTTTTGTGTGTGGTGTGTGTGTGTGAGAGGTGAGAGGACCAAGTTTACAATCCCCTAAAAAACCAAAACCTACACTTTGGCCTTCTCCATACTACACCCACCCAAAGCACACACCCAAAGGTTTACAGTTTTTGGATAAGTTATTGCAGTACCGCCCACTGTTTTCAGCCTACTTGCCACCCCAAACCATAGCCCCTACCCCCCGTCAAACATTTTACAACATTCGTGCAGGTTTTGATTAGCGAGAATTTTATTAGTTTTCTTTTTTAATTTTTTTTTTTTCTGCCTTCTTCTTACTTAGTTGCCATTTTGGCGCGTTTTCTGAACGCCCCACCTGTTGTTAGTTTTACGTTTGGTTTTAAATTGATTTATCGATTGTGCGTGTCTTTCAATCTTAAATCTTTTAGTGAGTGGAGAGTCTTTGGCTGGAAAACTGATTCATGGACCACTCCTTGGAAATTGGCAAGTTATTGCGGAAATACAGAAAAACTACTATATGGCGACGCCTTCCATCGCTTTTGTCACCGTTCCAATGAGAACTACTCTATAAATAAACTATATATTTGAAATCGAACGAAATAGAGCGAAATCAAAATTTGATGCAAACGTAATACGGAAATTTTTCGGTTGATATTTCGGGTTTTTTTTTCGATAAATCGTTGGCATGTTGGAAAATATTAAGTATACGTATGTATCGCAAATATACATAAAGGTCTTGAACAAATTAAACACTTAAAAGACAGTCTGTTGAGATTTGAGGGATTTTCTTTATGGCAGTTTTTGATTTTTTAGTGATTTTGTAAATTATGGGATTCTGGTATTAAATATACGTATATTTGGTGTAAAAATTCTATTACAAAATACTTAATATTAAAGTATTGGCATAGTTTTGTGAGGAAAGAACCTTGTTTTATTGTTATTTATTGTTATTGTTGGTTCAGTTGGCTACTGGTAGATTTTAATTCTAAAGAAACTCAAATATCAAGTATACGCCTATTTGGTAAACGTTTTTAAAATATATATTTATAAAATAAGCAAGAATTTCCTTATTATTTTTATATTTTTGTAACAAAAATACCTCCATTTAAGTTCTTATTATTCATTTAATATAAATCTGAAGAAACTTGTATACCAAACATATGCATATCAAGTATACGCCCCATTTCCCACCAAATAAATGAAACTTAAGCTTTAAGCTATTAAAAATCCAAACCAACTGATATTTAAATCAGTTAAATTTTGTATAATTTCCTTTAGAAAATGAGAAATTCGATAGTAAATAGCGATAGGGATGCAACAGAAGCTGACACAAAACCGATTGCCAAAAGTTGTCGATTATTTTTGTTGGTTTTCAATTTGTTAACGATTTACGATGCTGATGTCGCAACTCCCTTACTCCCTCCCCTTACGCTATGTATAGTATAGTATAGTATGTCTTTGATTCTTGATGCTTTTCTGGTTTCCGCTTCTCTGGTTTTGTGCTTTCTTCTTCTCGTTCTGTCGTTTTACGACATTCCCAATGCCATAGGACACAAAGAAGCGGTCTGAGACTGAAAAGCATGGCAAATAAATTGAAAGGGTGGTAGGGGTGGGGAGGACTTGTGCTGCTGCTGCTTCTGGTTCTGGTTCTGCTTATCGATGGACACGCGCGTACTATAAAATGTCTTGAATATTGCCCGCTGATGACAAGGCCGAACTGGTGACCACAGAGAGAAATAAGGATAGGCCTAAATAACAAAAAGGATATGAAAAAATTAAAGAAATTCTTTAAAAACAAATCACTAACGATTATTATCGATTAAAGCTTTTAGAGGTGGGGGAGATAATCAAACGATTGTTATCGATGGTAATAATACTTGATAGAAGTAGGCCATTATTTTTCAAGAAATATCAAAGAGAGGCCTATTTTATATCGATAAATATCGATTAAGGCTTTAGATAATAACTAACGATTATTATCGATTAAAGCTTTTAGGCGGAGGGATAATCAAATGATACTTATCGATAGTA